>NW_028225179.1:71930984-71995984 GCF_052327205.1 Somniosus microcephalus
ATAAATGTATTTTGCTGCTTTGGCAACATAAGATGTACCTTATCATGCCAATAAAGCGATTTGAATTGACTTGAATTGAGAGACAGGCCGAGAGACAGAGAGAGAGAGAGAGAGAGAGAGAGAGAGTGAGAGACAGAGGCAGATAGAGAGAGTCAGAGGCGGAGGCGGAGGGAGAGAGGCGAGGGAGAGGCGGAGAGGAGAGAGGCGGAGGGAGAGAGGCGGAGGCGGAGGGAGAGAGGCGGAGGAGAGAGGCGGAGGCGGGGAGGCGGAGGCGGAGGGAGGCGGAGGCGGAGGCGGAGGCGGAGGCGGAGGGAGGAGGCGGAGGAGAGAGGCGGAGGCGGAGGAGAGAGGCGAGGCGGAGGGAGAGAGGCGGAGGCGGAGGAGAGAGGCGAGCGAGGAGAGAGGCGGAGGAGAGAGAGGCGGAGGGAGAGAGGCGGAGGGAGGAGAGAGACCGAGGCGGAGGGAGAGAGACCGAGGCGGAGGCGGAGGGAGAGGAGAGGCGGAGGGAGGAGGCGGAGGCGGAGGGAGGCGAGGCGGAGGGAGAGAGACCGAGGCGGAGGGAGAGAGACCGAGGCGGAGGGAGAGAGACCGAGGCGGAGGGAGAGAGACCGAGGCGGAGGGAGAGAGACCGAGGCGGAGGGAGAGAGACCGAGGCGGAGGGAGAGAGACCGAGGCGGAGGGAGAGAGACCGAGGCGGAGGGAGAGAGACCGAGGCGGAGGAGAGAGACCGAGGCGGAGGGAGAGAGACCGAGGCGGAGGGAGAGAGACCGAGGCGGAGGGAGAGAGACCGAGGCGGAGGGAGAGAGACCGAGGCGGAGGGAGAGAGACCGAGGCGGAGGGAGAGAGACCGAGGCGGAGGGAGAGAGACCGAGGCGGAGGGAGAGAGAGACCGAGGCGGAGGGAGAGAGACCGAGGCGGAGGGAGAGAGACCGAGGCGGAGGGAGAGAGACCGAGGCGGAGGGAGAGAGACCGAGGCGGAGGGAGAGAGACCGAGGCGGAGGGAGAGAGACCGAGGCGGAGGGAGAGAGACCGAGGCGGAGGGAGAGAGACAGAGAGGGAGGGAGAGAGACAGAGGGGGAGAGAGAGAGAGACAGAGGGGGAGAGAGAGAGAGACAGAGGGGGAGAGAGAGAGAGAGGGGGCGAGAGAGAGAGAGAGGGGAGAGAGAGAGCGAGAGGGGGGAGAGAGAGAGAGAGAGAGAGAGAGAGAGAGAGAGAGAGAGAGAGAGAGAGAGAGAGAGAGAGAGAAAGACAGAGAGGGAGAGAGAGAGAGAGACAGAGGGGAGAGAGAGAGGAGAGAGAGAGACAGAGAGAGAGAGGGGGGGAGAGAGAGAGAGAAAATATCTGACATATTGGGCAGAAACAACAAAAACCCAAAGCAAACTCAATTGCTACTTCGCCCTAAACAGACAATACAACATAGCTGATTACCTGACCATGGTAAAGGACAGCAAACTGAGAAAAATCCTGACAATGTACAGACTTAGTGAACATGGCCTGGCGATCGAAAAAGGTAGACACAGGCAGACCCGGCTACCAAGGGAGGACAGGATATGCTCTCACTGCCGTCAGGGAGTGGTGGAGACAGAGATGCACTTCCTCACAGCTTGTAGAAAATATCAGGGCATAAGGGAGAATTTCTACCCAAAATTTACAAAAATATGCCCGGAATTCAGAAAATTGAATGACGACCAAAAACTCCCATACCTACTAGGGGAAGAGAGAAGTTGCATAACACTGGCGGCACACTATGTTACAGCTTGCCATAAACAGAGGGACAACCACTAAAGATAAGATAAGAGTATATATAAATTATATGAAAGTATATTTATACACTCAGGGATATATCTGTTTATACACTGTATGGATAGATCTGTATTTTTGTGAACAAACATGAATGTTTTCCAATGCTTTGGCAACATAAGATGTAACTTGTCATGCCAATAAAGCGATTTGAATTGAATTGAAAATTGAGAGAGGGGGAGGGAGAGAGAGAGACAGAGGGGGGGAGAGAGAGAGAGAGAGAGAGAGAGAGTGAGAGACAGAAAGAGAGAGACAGAGAGAGACAGAGAGACTGAGAAAGGAGAGAGCCCGAGAGAGAGAGAGCGAGACAGGGAGAGCGAGTGAGAGACAGAGAGCGAGCGAGTCAGATAGCGAGCAAGACAGAGGGGGTGCGAGAGAGGGGGAGATAGAAAGAGAGCAAGACAGAGGGAGAGGGAGTGAGACAGACTGAGTGAAAGCGAGACAGACAGAGAGAGCAAGACAGACAGGCAGACAGAGCCAGAGAGAGAGAGCTAGAGAGAGAGAGAGAGAGAGAGAGAGAGAGAGAGAGAGACAGAGAGAGAGAGACAGAGACAGAGAGAGGATAACAGAGACAGAGAAAGGAGAGAGACAGAGAAAGGAGAGAGAGCGAGAGAGAGAGCGAGTGAGACCGACAGAGAGCAAGACAGAGAGCATGACAGAGGGGGCGCGAGAGAGGGGTTGATAGAGAGGCAGGCAGAGAGCGAGACAGGCAGAGAGTTAGACAGAGAGGGAGAGAGAGACAGACAGATATAGAGACAGAGAGTAAGACAGAGGGAAAGGGAGAGGGAGTGAGACAGACTGAGTGAGAGCAAGACAGACAGGCAGACAGAGCAAGACAGGCAGGCAGAGAGAGCGAGACAGAGAGCGAGAGAGAGGCAGAGAGACAGAGAGAGAGAGACAGAGGGGGAGAACGCGAGACAGAGAGAGAGCGAGAGAGAGAGAGAGAGAGAGACACAGAGGCAGAGAGAGAGAGAGACAGAGGAGGAGAACGCGAGAGAGAGAGTGAGAGAGAGAGAGAGAGAGAGAGAGAACAGAGAAAGGAGAGAGAGCGAGAAAGCCAGCGAGAGAGAGAGCGAGAGAGAGACAGAGAGCGAACGAGACAGACAGAGAGCAAGACAGAGAGCATGACAGAGGGGGCGCAAGAGAGGGGGAGATAGAGAGACAGGCAGGAGAGCGAGACAGGGAGAGAGTGAGACAGAGAGGGAGAGAGAGACAGACAGAAAGAGAGAGAGACAGAGAGACAGACAGAGAGAGAGACAGAGAGCAAGACAGAGGGAGAGGGAGTGAGACAGACTGAGTGAGAGCGAGACAGACAGAGAGAGCAAGACAGACAGGCAGACAGTGCTAGCGAGCCAGACAGACAGAGCGAGACAGACAAGCAGAGAGAGACCGAGAGAGAGAGCGAGAGCGAGAGAGAGCCAGAGAGAGAGAGAGAGCCAGAGAGAGAGAGAGAGAGAGCGAGAGCGAGAGCCCTATATGCAATAAAAAGAAAATTCTACAACATCCAAATCCCAATCAAAATCTGGCTCAAAATATTTGACAGCATAATCCTGCCCATTGCACTGTACGGTAGTGAAGTATGGGGCCCGCTAAATCACCAAAGCTACACTAAATGGGAAAAACACACAATAGAAGCCCTACATGCAGAATTCTGCCGAAGCATCCTTCGCACCCAAAGAAAAACGCCAACAAATGCATGCAGAGCCGAACTAGGCAGATACCCACTGATAATAAACATCCAAAAACGAGCACTAAACTTCCTAAATCACCTCAAATCTAGCTCCCCAGACACCCTTCATTTCAAAGCCTTTCAGACCCAAGAGCTAAACCCAGAAAAGAGTCCCCTGAGTCAGCTGCTACTGAAACTAAGTACTCAGCCGGACCCTGACCAGCCCCAGACCAACACAGCCGTCCAAACACCAATCCGAGTGAACCAAATCATTAAAAAATGCAAAGAAACCTACCTGGAACATTGGAACAAAATAACCGAAAGCCAAAGCAGATTAGAATGTTACCGGGCCCTAAAAAGAGAATATAAACTGGCAGACTACCTCACGACCATCAGAGACACAAAACAGAGACAGACCCTCACCAGGTACAGACTAAGCGACCACCAACTGGAAATTGAAAAAGGCAGATACAAGAAATCCTGGCAGCCTAGAGAGAATAGAATATGCGATCAATGTCTGGCCGGCGAGGTTGAAACAGAGATGCATTTCCTCCTAAAATGCGAAAAATTCAACACATCAAGAAACATATTATTCAACAAGCTAAGCCAAACAACCCCAGATTTCAAGGAATTGGATGACCTGTCAAAATTGAGATTAGTCCTAGGAGAAGGAGACAGACCATACCTTGGGGCCAAATATGTAACAACATGTCACAACCTGAGGACTGTTTAAAATTAAGACTGTTTAAAATTAATATTGAATGTACCAAATGAAGTACAAAGACTGTTTAAAATTAATATTGTTTAAAAGTAATATTGTATGTACCCAACAAATGTCAAATCGATTGACACCTACAGAATGTTGAAAAACTGTACCTTTTTGCTATGTAAGCTTTGGCAATATGGTTCTCTGTAAACTTTCATGCCAATAAAGCATTTGAATTGGAATTGGAAATTGGAGAGAGAGAGTGAGAGGGAGAGCCAGACAGAGAGAGGAGAGAGCGTGAGAGAGCCAGAGAGAGAGAGGAGAGAGAGTGAGAGAGCAAGAGAGAGAGAGGAGAGAGAGTGAGAGAGCAAGAGAGAGTGAGAGAGCAAGAGAGCGAGACAGTGAGAGCGAGACATGGTGTAGGAGTTGTGAGTCTGAGTTGCAGGGCCCTCTGGTACAGTGTCTCTAGAGATGGTTGGGCTTAGTGAATGAGATGTTCCACTCGAGCCCCAGGTCTCAGCTCCTGTTCAAGTCAGTCAGACATTCCATTAGACAAATAACAACAGAAAACACTGGAAAAGCTCAGCGGGCCAGGCAACATCCGTGGAGAGAGAAACAGAGTCAACGTTTCAGGTCGAAGACCCTTCGTCAGGACTGAGACTCATGAGTTCTGATGAAGGGTCCCAGACCTGAAACGTTAACTCTGTTTCCCTCTCCACGGATGCTGCCTGGCCTGCTGAGTTTTTCCAGCATTTTCTGTTGTTATTTCAGATTTCCAGCATCCGCAGTATTTTGCTATTGTACTTGTATTTATATAGCACTTTCACATAGTAAAACATCCCATGGTGCTACACAGGAGCGATATAAGACTACATTTTGACACCAAGTCACAGGAGGAGATAGTAGGGCAGATGACTATAAGCTTGGTCAAAGAGTTTGTCAAAGCGTCTTAAAGGAGGAAAGAAAGGTGGAGCGGTGAAGAGGTTTAGGGAGAGAATCTCTCTCTGTGTCACTCTATCACACACTCTATCTGTCACCCACTCTCTGTCTCTCTCTCTTTCACACACTGCCTCTCTCTCTGTCTCTCTCAGTCTCTCTCTCTCTCGGTCTGTCAGTCACACTCTCTCTCTCTTTCACACACTGCCCCTCTCTGTCTCTCTCTCACTGTCTCTCTCTCTGTCTGTCAGTCACACACACACACACTCTCTCTCTCTCTCTCTCTCTCTTTCACACACTGCCCCTCTCTGTCTGTCTCTCTCTCACTGTCTCTCTCTCTGTCTGTCAGTCACACACACACACACACTCTCTCTCTCTCTCTCTTTCACACACTGCCCCTCTCTCTGTCTCTTTCTCTCTCTGTCTGTCAGTCACACTCTCTCACTCTCTCTCTCTCTCTCTCTCTCTCTCACACACAACAGCTGCAGTCTGAAACCTACCTGCTCCCGTTGTCCTGAGCACCTGTTGCCTGGATTCGGTGCCCCGTCACTTTCACTCTGCTGATCAGTTTCAGTCCCTCTCCCCAGGGTTACCTCCTCTGTATCTCTCAGTCCCTCTCCCCTGGGTAGGCTCCTCTATCTCGCTGCCTCTCTCAGTGTAACAACATAGAGACACATAAGTTCCACTGACATCATTGGAATTCCGTTCCCCACCCCCACCCGAGACACACTCTTAAAGGAGCCAGGGCACAGGTGAGTTCTCTTAAAGGCAGAGTGACACTGCAACTCAACTCAACTCAAACTTAGCAATGTATATTGCCACCTGGTGGATGATATACAGTCAGGAAACAGAGTGAGTCCATCAGAAAGAGAGAACAAACCATCAAGGCTTTATACACTGGGTAAAATAACAGCCAGGAGTGAGTTACAGGCTGGAATCTAATTGAGAGGTTTGGTGGGTTTATATATAGAATAACAGATACCCGGGAGTGAGTTACAGGCTGGAATCTAATCGAGGGGTTCGGGGGGTTTATATATAGAATAACAGATACCCAGGAGTGAGTTACAGGCTGGAATCTAATCGAGGGGTTAGGGGGTTTATGTATAGAATAACAGATACCCAGGAGTGAGTTACAGGCTGGAATCTAATTGAGGGGTTCAGGTGGTTTATATATAGAATAACAGATACCCGGGAGTGAGTTACAGGCTGGAATCTAATCGAGGGGTTCGGGTGGTTTATATATAGAATAACAGATACCCGGGAGTGAGTTACAGGCTGAAATCTAATTGAGGGGTTCAGGTGGTTTATATATAGAATAATAGATACCCGGGAGTGAGTTACAGGCTGGAATCTAATTGAGGGGTTCGGGGGGTTTATATATAGAATAACAGATACCCGGGAGTGAGTTACAGACTGGAATCCAATCGAGGGGTTCGGGGGTTTATATATAGAATAACAGATACCCAGGAGTGAGTTACAGACTGGAATCTAATCGAGGGATTCGGGGGGTTATATATAGAATAACAGATACCCGGGAGTGAGTTACAGGCTGGAATCTAATCGAGGGGTTCGGGGTTTTATATATAGAATAACAGATACCGGGGAGTGATTTACAGACTGGAATCTAATCGAGGGGTTCGGGGGGTTTATATATAGAATAACAGATATCCGGGAGTGAGTTACAGGCTGGAATCTAATCGAGGGGTTGGGGTTTATATATAGAACAACAGATACCCGGGAGTGAGTGACAGGCTGGAATCTAATCGAGGGGTTCGGGGGGGTTTATATATAGAATAACAAATACCCAGGAGTGAGTTACAGACTGGAATCTAATCGAGGGGTTCGGGGGGTTTATATATAGAATAACAGATACCCCGGGAGTGAGTTACAGGCTGGAATCTAATCGAGGGGTTCAGGGGGTTTATATATAGAATAACAGATACCCGGGAGTGAGTTACAGGCTGGAATCTAATCGAGGGGTTCGGGTGGTTTATATATAGAATAACAGATACCCGGGAGTGAGTTACAGACTGGAATCTAATCTCGGGGTTCGGGGGGTTTATATATAAAATAACAGATACCCGGGAGTGAGTTATAGATAGGCCTGGCCCACATTGCCCCCTGGGAGTTGTGTTGGGAGTGGATCTCGCTCCAGGAGTTGTGTTGGGAATGGGTCTCACTCCGGGAGCTGTGTTGGGAGTGGGTCTCGCTCCGGGAGCTGTGTTGGGAGTGGGTCTCGCTCCGGGAGCTGTGTTGGGAGTGGGACTCGCTCTGGGAGATGTGTTGGGAGTGGGTCTCGCTCCGGGAGCTGTGTTGGGAGTGGGACTCGCTCCAGGAGCTGTGTTGGGAGTGGGACTCGCTCCGGGAGCTGTGTTGGGAGTGCGTCTCGCTCCGGGAGCTGTGTTGGGAGTGGGACTCGCTCTGGGAGATGTGTTGGGAGTGGGTCTCGCTCCGGGAGCTGTGTTGGGAGTGGGACTCGCTCCAGGAGCTGTGTTGGGAGTGGGACTCGCTCCGGGAGCTGTGTTGGGAGTGCGTCTTGCTCCGGGAGCTGTGTTGGGAGTGGGACTCGCTCCGGGAGCTGTGTTGGGAGTGGAACATACTCTGGGAGTTGTGTTAAGAATGGGTCTCGCTCCGGGAGCTGTGTTGGGAGTGGGACTCGCTCCGGGAGCTGTGTTGGGAGTGGGACTTACTCTGGGAGTTGTGTTGGGAATGGATCGCGCTCCGGGAGCTGTGTTGGGAGTGGGTCTCGCTCTGGGAGCTGTGTTGGGAGTGGGACTCGCTCCGGGAGCTGTGTTGGGAGTCGGTCTCGCTCCGGGAGCTGTGTTGGGAGCGGGACTCGCTCCGGGAGCTGTGTTGGGAATGGGTCTCGCTCCGGGAGCTGTGTTGGGAATGGGTCTCGCTCCGGGAGCTGGGTTGGGAGTGGGTCTTGCTCTGGGAGCTGTGTTGGGAGTGGGTCTCGCTCTGGGAGCTGTGTTGGGAGTGGGTCTCGCTCTGGGAGCTGTGTTGGGAGTGTGACTCGCTCCGGGAGCTGTGTTGGGAGTGGGACTCACTCCAGGAGCTGTGTTCGGAGTGGGTCTCGCTCCGGGAGATATGTTGGGAGTGGGTCTCGCTCTGGGAGCTGTGTTAGGAGTGGGTCTCGCTCCGGGAGCTGTGTTGGGAGTGGGTCTCGCTTTGGGAGTGGGTCTTACTCTGGGAGCTGTGTTGGGAGTGGGTCTTACTCTGGGAGCTGTGTTGGGAGTGGGACTCGCTCTAGGAGCTGTTTTGGGAGTGGGTCCTACTCTGGGAGCTGTGTTGGGAGTGGGTCTAACTCCAGGAGCTGTTTTGGGATTGGGTCTTACTCCAGGAGCTGTTTTGGGATTGGGTCTTACTCCAGGAGCTGTTTTGGGATTGGATCTGTTGTGTATGTACCTTTAAGAGAATAACTGGTCTCAGACTGCAGTACCGGCAGTGACCACCACTGTATAAAAGGCGCTAGTGAGCCTCTGTTGTTTTCAGTTTCACTATTGACTTCCATCAGTAAAGACGTGTTTTGTTCAACTCCTGCTGTCCGTGTCTCAATCATTCACGGATGTAATACTGGCGACGAGCAGATACGAACCTACCTACAGTCTGCACCACCTCCTGGGATCCATTCCTACAGCGGAGTGAGCAGAAGTCGAGGCCAGAAAGAAAAGAATGTAAGAGGCAGTAGAAACAGGCGTCGACCGCGGTCATCCGCCCTGTGTTGCGGAGTTGAAGATTGCTGGAGAAGCTGTTGGAAGCGGGGCCTGGTTCCTGTCGATGGTGCTTCAGCTAATCGGGCTGGTGGCAGGTAGTGCACTGATCCTTCCTGGGCTGCGGCGGTCGCGAACTCGAGCGGGTGGTTTGCAACGGGGCCGAGCAGCGTTGTCGGGAAGAAAAGAGAGAGAGGGTGGAGCACACAGGGCGCGGCCAGTGCTACGAAGCCGGGCTGCGTATAGACCCGCGAAGAGGGAGGCAAGACGGGAAGATAATTTAAAAAAATATATATTAAACGCGCAAGAAACCGCGAGGAGCTGCAGGTTGCAAATAGAACCGCGGAAAGCAGCGCTAACAACAGCGGGGAAGAAGGCAAAGCACGGGAGGCGCCATCTTAATCAGCGGGGAAGAAGGCAAAGCGCGGGAGGCGCCATTTTATATTTGCAAGATGCCGAAGACTGGCTGTATCTCTGCTTTTGATAATACAATAGAGGACTGGACCACGTAAGTGGAAAGAGTCGAGGTATATTTCAAGGCAAACGAAATAGCGGAGGAGAAAAAGGCATTGATATTGCTAAACTTAATGGGCACTAGAACGTACGGCCTATTGCGGGACCTGATTACTCCAGCCAAACCGAAGGCAAAGAGTTTTAACGAAATTGTTGCTGTCCTACAGGAACATCTAAACCCTGCACCGCTGTTGATAGCAGAAAGATTTAAATTCCACAGGAGAACTCAGCATAAAGATGAGAGCAATGCTGAGTACCTTACGGAACTACGCAAGCTATCAAAGCACTGCCAGTTTGGAGCAGGACTGGCAGATACTCTACGGGACAAATTTGTCTGTGGACTCCTGAGTGAAGGAACACAGAAGAAGTTACTCTCAGAGAAAGAGCTGACGCTAGATAAGGCTTTCAGCGTGGCAGTATCGTATGAAGCAGCAGCCAGGGGAGCTGCAGAAATTCAACAAAAACCACAGGAATACGGCACCCACGAAATGACACGGGGATTTGCAAAATGTTATCGCTGCGGCAGAACTAACAATGACCAGAAGGACTGCTGGTCCAAAGACAAAATATGCAGGCAATGCGGGAAGATGGGACACATTGCACGAGTTTGCAGGTCTGGGAAGAAGACCAGCGACAACAAAAAGGCTACTAAGGAACCGTACAAGAAAGTACAAAAGATGACGGACAGTCGTTCCGAAGACCAGATGAGCGATAGTGAATCCGGGAACAGGAGACTAAGCTGTCTCAAACTTCACAATGTAATCGCAAAAGAGGATCACCGAACCATTTGGGTCACCCTCACGATAGCAGGGTCCCAAGTTAAAATGGAATTGGATACAGGATCAGCGCTAACCGTCATGAATCGATGAGACTACGAGCAGTTATTTTCACACATACCCTTGAGAGAGACATCCATCGTCTTGACGACGTATACGGGGCAAAAAGTATACCCCAGAGGAAAAATAAGGGTGCCTGTCGAATACAACAGCAAGAAAATACGGAAATTGTATCTCTACATACTGCCAAATGGTGGACCACCGTTATTGGGATGGGAATGAATCAGGAAGATAAACTTAGATTGGCACTCCATTCATGCAATGACGGTGGACGGTAAAAAAAGATGAAGACGTCACTCCTGGACGATTGTCAACAATCTTAGCTAACGCCAAAGAGGTATTTCAACAAGAACTGGGCACGCTTAAAGGCGTAACCGCCTCGATAAAAATAGAAGAGAATGCAGTTCCCAAGTTTTTCAAAGCAAGACCGGTACCATATGCAATTCGCCCAGCCGTCGAGGCAGAGCTGGAGAATCTGGAGAAGGCAGGCGTGTTGTCTAAGGTCGACTGGAGCGAGTGGGCGACACCCATCGTTCCTGTCATGAAGAAAACGTTGAGCAATAAGTCCGGGGAGCCAAGGAAGATTCGCATCTGTGGGGATTTCAAGGTGACGGTGAACCCAGTCCTTCACACAGTACAATATCCTCTTCCAAGGATAGAAGACATCTTCGCCTCACTGTCTGGAGGGAAGCGTTTTACAAAAATTGACCTAGCACAAGCATATTTGCAGACGGAGGTTGAAGAGTCCTCTAGGAAGTATCTCACGATAAACACTCACAAAGGTCTTTACCAGTATCATCGATTGGTATTCGGAGTAGCATCGGCTCCGGCGATATGGCAAAGAGCGATGGAACAAGTCCTGCAAGGGATTCCGGGGACTCTGTGTTACTTGGACGACATCCTTGTGACAGGTGAAGATGACAGTGAACACCTTAACAACCTAGAACAGGTGCTCACTAGACTACGGGAACATGGGCTGCGAGCCAACCGCCCCAAGTGCGAATTTTTTAAGAAACAGATATCGTATTGTGGCCGCGTGATTGATGAAGAGGGGTTACATAAGTCCCCTGACAAAATTGAAGCGGTTGTTAAGGCCCCAGCGCCTGAAAATGTGTCGCAACTGTGGTCATTCCTCGGATTGGTGAATTACTATCATAAGTTTTTGCCGAATTTGTCGACAATTCTGCACCCACTGAACGCCCTGCTACGAACGGGGGTAGCATGGAAATGGAGCGATGATTGTAAGCGGGCCTTTCAGAAGAGTAAGGACTTAATCACTTCAAGGGAAGTATTGGCTCACTACAACCCAGCACTGCCGATCAGACTGGCGTGTGATGCGTCTCCCTACGGCATTGGGGCGGTACTGTCACATAAATTCCTTGATGGTTTGGAGAGGCCGATAGCTTTTGCGTCACGCTCGTTAGCTTCTGCCGAGCGTAACTACGCCCAGATTGACAGAGAGGCCCTCAGCCTAGTGTGGGGGGTGAAGAAGTTCAATCACTACCTGCACGGTCAAAAATTTACTCTACTAACCGATCATCAACCTCTTGTCTCCATTTTCAACCCTCAGAAGGGCGTACCGATAATGACAGCACAACGGCTGCAGAGGTGGTCCCTTTCTCCTAGGGGCACACCAATATGATATCGAGTACAAAGGAACTAAACAGCATGGAAATGCTGATGGATTGTCATGCCTACCATTGCCGACGGTGGAAGAAGAAGACCTTGCAGTGGATCCAATGGAGTTATCCCACTCGACCATAGTCGAATGTCTCCCTGTGACGAATGCAAACATAGAAAAGGAAACACGGAATGACCCGACACTATCACGGGTCTATGATTTAACGGTGAAGGGATGGCCAGCACATGGCGAACCACTGCTGCCAGCATTCTCGCCGAGAAGAGAACAGCTGTCAGTGTGCAGAGGAACCTTGATGTGTGGATCCAGAGTAGTAATTCCACCTAAGTTGACGGATAGAGTGCTCAATGAGCTTCATGAGGGTCATCTGGGTGGGGTAAAAATGAAGAACTTAGCCAAAGCGTTTGTGTGGTGGCCGGGAATCGATAGAGAAATCGAAGAGATGACCAAGAGCTGTGCAGGATGCCAGAAGGTCCAAAACGCCCCACCACAAGCTCCTCTGCATCCATGGGAGTGGCCCTCATCTCCATGGCAAAGGGTGCACATTGATTTTGCTGGTCCCTTCATGGACTCGATGTTTTTAATTGCGGTGGATGCACATTCAAAGTGGCCAAAGGTAATAAAAATGTCCTCAACCACCACGGAAAAAACTATCACAGTTTTACGAACCATATTCGCCAGGAATGGGCTGCCTGAACAGATTTGCTCTGACAATGGACCACAGTTTGTGTCTGAAGAGTTCCGGAGGTTCTTAAAGAACAATGGTGTTAAGCATTACACATCTGCCCCATATCATCCAGCCACTAATGGATTGGCCGAGAGGTTTGTCCAAACATTCAAGAAGGCTATCAAGGCAATGTGTAATGAAGATATACCCCTACAACACAAGGTGGACAACTTCTTGTTTGCCTACCGGAATGCGACACATGCGGTTACCAACCAAACTCCAGCCATGATGTTCTTCAATCGAAGACTACGATGCCGCTTGGACTTGGTTAAGCCAAACGTCCGAAGAGATGTGGAGAACAGGCAGTTTCAGAATATGAATGAAAGGCCGACCAAGAGTTTTAAGATAGGTCAACCAGTTTTGGCCCGGGACTACCGCACTGAGAAATGGCAGCCAGGAACGATTTGTACATGACAAGGACCTCTCATGTATACCGTGGACGTTGGGGAGAGCATTGTAAGACGCCATGCTGACCAGATTCTAGAGTCACTGGAAAACGTCAACTCCACACCACGATCTGATACACCTGGTAATGAAATTGACGTTCCAATTGCAGCTACCGCAGAACCGGTAATATTGGAAGCAGATGAACCAAACAACGACATTGATCCCGACTCAACATTGCCAGAAGAACCTGATACCCCAAAGAGGCGTTATCCAGACAGAATCAGGAAGCCTCCTCAAAGACTGAACTTATAATTGCTTTAACTTAACCAATGTATCTAGCAACCGTAATTGTGATTGTAATTAGTTATCATTTAGTTGTTAAATGAATGTTATGTACTGTTTATCTAAAAGGGGAGGAATTGTTGTGTATGTACCTTTAAGAGAATAACTGGTCTCAGACTGCAGTACCGGCAGTGACCACCCCTGTATAAAAGGCGCTAGTGAGCCTCTGTTGTTTTCAGTTTCACTATAGACTTCCATCAGTAAAGACTTGTTTTGTTCAACTCCTGCTGTCCGTGTCTCAATCATTCACGGACGTAATAGGATCTTACTCCAGGAGCTGTTTTGGGATTGGGTCTTACTCCGGGAGCTGTGTTGGGAGTGGGTCTTACTCCGGGAGCTGTGTTGGGAGTGGGTCTTACTCCAGGAGCTGTGTTGGGAGTGGATCTTACTCCGGGAGCTCTTTTGGGAGTGGGTCTTACTCCAGGAGCTGTTTTGGGATTGGGTCTTACTCCGGGAGCTGTGTTGGGAGTGGATCTTACTCCGGGAGCTGTTTTGGGATTGGGTCTTACTCCGGGAGCTGTGTTGGGAGTGGGTCTTACTCCGGGAGCTCTTTTGGGCGTGGGTCTTACTGCGGGAGCTGTGTTGGGAGTGGGTCTTACTCCAGGAGCTGTTTTGGGATTGGGTCTTACTCCAGGAGCTGTTTTAGGATTGGGTCTTACTCCAGGAGCTGTTTTAGGATTGGATCTTACTCCAGGAGCTGTTTTGGGAATGGGTCTTTCTCCGGGAGCTGTGTTGGGAGTGGGTCTTACTCCGGGAGCTGTTTTGGGAGTGGGTCTTACTCCAGGAGCTGTTTTGGGATTGGGTCTTACTCCGGGAGCTGTTTTGGGAGTGGGTCTTACTCCAGGAGCTGTGTTGGGAGTGGGTCTTACTCCGGGAGCTGTGTTGGGAGTGAGTCTCACTCCGGGAGCTGTTTTGGGAGTGGGTCTCGCTCCGGGAGCTGTTTTGGGAGTGGGTCTCGCTCTGGGAGCTGTTTTGGGAGTGGGTCTTACTCCAGGAGCTGTTTTGGGATTGGGTCTTACCCACTCCCAACACAGCTCCCAGAGTAAGACCCAATCCCAAAACAGCTCCTGGAGTAAGACCCACTCCCAAACAGCTCCCGGAGTAAGACCCACTCCCAACACAGCTCCCGGAGTAAGACCCACTCCCAACACAGCTCCCGGAGTCTCACTCTGGGAGCTGTTTTGGGAGTGGGCCTTACTCCGGGAGCTCTTTTGGGAGTGGGTCTTACTCCGGGAGCTCTTTTGGGAGTGGGTCTTACTCCGAGAGCTGTTTTGGGAGTGGATCTTACTCCAGGAGCTGTTTTGGGAGTGGTTCTTACTCCGGGAGCTGTGTTGGGAGTGGGTCTCACTCCGGGAGCTGTTTTGGGAGTGGGTCTCGCTCCGGCAGCTGTTTTGGGAGTGGGTCTTACTCCAGGAGCTATTTTGGGATTGGGTCTTACTCCGGGAGCTGTTTTGGGAGTGTGTCTTACTCCAGGAGCTCTTTTGGGAGTGGGTCTTACTCCGGGAGCTGTTTTGGGAGTGGGTCTTACTCCAGGAGCTGTTTTGGGATTGGGTCTTACTCCGGGAGCTGTGTTGGGAGTGGGTCTCGCTCCGGGAGCTGTTTTGGGAGTGGGTCTTACTCCAGGAGCTGTGTTGGGAGTGGGTCTCGCTCCGGGAGCTGTGTTGGGATTGGGTCTTACTTCGGGAGCTGTGTTGGGATTGGGTCTTACTCCAGGAGCTGTGTTGGGATTGGGTCTTACTCCGGGAGCTGTGTTGGGATTGGGTCTTACTCCGGGAGCTGTGTTGGGATTGTGTCTTACTCCAGGAGCTGTTTTGGGATTGGGTCTTACTCCGGGAGCTGTTTTGGGAGTGGGTCTTACTACAGGAGCTCTTTTGGGAGTGGGTCTTACTCCGGGAGCTGTTTTGGGAGTGGGTCTTACTCCAGGAGCTGTTTTGGGATTGGGTCTTACTCCGGGAGCTGTGTTGGGAGTGGGTCTCGCTCCGGGAGCTGTTTTGGGAGTGGGTCTTACTCCAGGAGCTGTGTTGGGAGTGTGTCTCGCTCTGGGAGCTGTGTTGGGATTGGGTCTTACTCCGGGAGCTGTGTTGGGCGTGGGACTCGCTCCGGGAGCTGTTTTGGGAGTGGGACTCACTCCGGGAGCTGTGTTGGGAGTGGGCCCTCTTGCCCCCAACCACCAGCTCCCCCAACCCCAATCACTTCCCCTGAGCTCGTCAATCTGTCTCGCTCTGAGACACGTTGCTGGCTGCAGGAAGTGGTGCAGCTGTCAGATATCGGCCCATCTTCAGGAACCACATCAGGTGAGAGACTTCATTACAATCGTCACTGGGGCCTTCGCTCTCACTCTCACTCTTTCACTCTCTGTCTCTCTGTCTCTCTCTCTCTCACTCTTTCACTCTCTGTCTCTCTGTCTCTCTCTCTCTCACTCTTTCACTCTCTGTCTCTCTGTCTCTCTCTCTCTCTCACTCTTTCACTCTCTGTCTCTCTCTCTCTCACTCTTTCACTCTCTGTCTCTCTGTCTCTCTCTCTCTCACTCTTTCACTCTCTGTCTCTCTGTCTCTCTCTCTCTCTCACTCTTTCACTCTCTGTCTCTCTGTCTCTCTCTCTCTCACTCTTTCACTCTCTGTCTCTCTGTCTCTCTCTCTCTCTCACTCTTTCACTCTCTGTCTCTCTCTCTCTCACTCTTTCACTCTCTGTCTCTCTGTCTCTCTCTCTCTCACTCTTTCACTCTCTGTCTCTCTGTCTCTCTCTCTCTCACTCTTTCACTCTCTGTCTCTCTGTCTCTCTCTCTCTCACTCTTTCACTCTCTGTCTCTCTGTCTCTCTCTCTCTCACTCTTTCACTCTCTGTCTCTCTGTCTCTCTCTCTCTCACTCTTTCACTCTCTGTCCCTCTGTCTCTCTCACTCTTTCACTCTCTGTCTCTCTCTCTCAGTCTTTCACTCTGTCTCTGTCTCTCTCACTCTTTCACTCTCTGTCCCTCTCACTCTTTCACTCTCTGTCCCTCTCTCTCTCTCACTCTTTCACTCTCTGTCTCTCTCACTCTGTCACTCTCTGTCTCTCTCACTCTTTCACTCTCTGTCTCTCTCTCTCTCTCTCTCCCTCTTTCACTCTGTCTCTCTCTCCCTCTTTCACTCTCTGTCTCTCTCATTCTTTCACTCTCTGTCTCTCTCACTCTCTGTCTCTCTCACTCTTTCACTCTCTGTCTCTCTCTCTCTCTCCCTCTTTCACTCTCTGTCTCTCTCTCTCTCTCACTCTTTCACTCTCTGTCTCTCTCGCTCTTTCACTCTCTGTCTCTCTCACTCTTTCACTCTCTGTCTCTCTCTCCCTCTTTCACTCTCTGTCTCTCTCACTCTTTCACTCTCTGTCTCTCTCTCCCTCTTTCACTCTCTGTCTCTCTCTCTCTCTCTCTGTCTCTCTCTCTCTCTCCCTCTCCCTCTCACTCTCTGTCTCTCTCTCCCTCTTTCACTCTCTGTCTCTCTCACTCTTTCACTCTCTGTCTCTCTCTCCCTCTTTCACCCTCTGTCTCTCTCTCCCTCTTTCACTCTCTGTCTCTCTCACTCTTTCACTCTCTGTCTCTCTCACTCTTTCACTCTCTGTCTCTCTGTCTCTCTCTCTCTCCCTCTTTCACTCTCTGTCTCTCTCTCCCTCTTTCACTCTCTGTCTCTCTCTCCCTCTTTCACTCTCTGTCTCTCTCTCCCTCTTTCACTCTCTGTCTCTCCGTTTCTCTCTCTGTTCCTCTCTCTTTTTCACTCTGTTTCTCTCTCTCTCTTTCACTCTCTGTCTCTCTCACGCTCTGTCCCTCTCTCCCTCTCTATTTCACTCTGTCTCTCTCTGTTTCTCTCTCTGTCTCACTCTCCCGTTCTGTCTCACTCTCCCTTTCTGTCTCACTCTCCCCACTCCAGACACGAGCACAAAAATCCAGGCCGACATTCCAGTGCAGTGCTGAGGGAGTGCTACACTGTCGGAGGTGCCGTCTTTTGGATGAGACGTTAAACCGAGGCCCCGTCTGCTCTCTCGGATGGATGTATAAGATCCCACGGCACTGTTTCGAAGAGGAGCAGCAGAGTTATCCCTGGTGTGCTGGGGCCAATATATACCCCTCGACCAACATCACTAAAAACAGCTGATCTGGTCGTTATTCCATTGCTGTTTGTGGGAGCTTGCTGTGCGCAATTTGGCTGCTGCGTTTCCTACATTACAACAGTGACTACACTTCAAAAGTACTTCATTGGCTGTAAAACGCTTTGGGACGTCCGGTGGTCGTGGAAGTTGCTATATAAATGTAAGTCTTTCAATCTTTCTCCTTTTCTGTTTCCAATTAACTCTCGCGGCTCCAGGAGCACAGCTCCCTCACTGAGTTTCCCTGCCTTATTCTCCTCGAGCCTTTGCATGTCTCTCCCTCTGTCACTCTGTCTCTCTCTTCAGCTCGCTCTCTCCGTCTCGCTCTGTTTCTTTCCCTCTCCGTCTCTCGCGCTCTCCGTCTCTCGCCCTCTCCGTCTCTCGCCCTCTCCGTCTCTCGCCCTCTTATGCCAAACTAGGATGAACAAATTCTGTAGCTCATCCATTCGGTCTTTGAATGTTTGCCATTGCCTATCCGCCGTCAACCCTTTGAGTGCCATTCCCCAATCAATCCTACCCAACTCGCTCCTCAGACCATCGTAGTTTCCTTTATTTAAATTGAGGACCCTTGTCTCTGAGTCAACTACTTCATTCTCCATCTTAATGAAGAATTCGATCATATTATGATCGCTCCGACCCAAGGGGCCTCGTACAACAAGATTGCTAATTAATCCTTTCTCGTTACATAATACCCAGTCTAAGATGGCCTGATCTCTGGTTGGTTCCTCGACATATTGGTCCAGGAAACCATCCCGTAAACACTCCAGGAATTCTTCCTCCACAGTATTATTACTAATTTGGTTGGCCCAATCTATATGTAGATTAAAGTCACCCATGATGACTGCTGTGCCTTTATTGCACGCTTCTTTAATTTCCCTTTTAATGCCATCCCCAACCTCCACCTTACTGTTTGGAGGTCTATATACCACTCCCACTAACGTTTTTTTCCCCTTAGTATTTCTCAATTCTACCCATACAGATTCCACATCATCAGAGCTAATATCCTTCATTACAATTGTGTTGATCCCTTCTTTAACCGGTAATGCTACCCCACCTCCCTTTCCTTTTTGCCTATCTTTCATGAATATCGAATACCCCTGGATGTTGAGTTCCCACTCTTGGCCATCCTTGAGCCACGTTTCCATAATCCCAACCAATTCGTATTCGTTTACCTCTATTTGCGCAGCCAATTCATCCACCTTATTACAAATGCTCCTCGCATTAAGACACAAAGCCTTCAGGCTTGTTTTTTTAACGCTCTTAGACCTATTAGAATTATTATTTACTGTGGCCATGTTTGATTTAAACCGTTGATTTCTCTGACTGCCACTTTTGTTTTTCTCCTTCCTATCTTTTGCTTTTATCCTTGTTTCCCTTTCCTCTGTCTCCCTGCTCAGGTTCCCAACCCCCTGCCATTTTAGTTTAAACCCTCCCCCACAGCACTAGCAAACACTCCCCCTAGGACATTGGTTCCAGCCCTGCCCAGGTGCAAACCGTCCGTTTTGAACTGGTCCCACCTCCCCCAGAACCAGTTCCAATGTCCCAGGAACTTCAATCCCTCCCCCTGGCACCATTCCTCTAGCCACGTATTCATCTGAAGTATCCTTCTATTTCTACTCTGACTAGCACGTGGCACTGGTAGCAATCCTGAGATTACTACCTTTGAGGTCCTGTTTTTTAATTTATCTCCTAACTCCCTATATTCCGCTTTTAGGACCTCATCCCGCTTTTTACCTATATCGTTGGTGCCTATATGCACCACGATAACTGGCTGTTCACCCTCCCCTTCCAAGATGTTCTGCAGCCGCTCGGAGACATCCTTGACCCTTGCACC
The DNA here is from genome assembly GCF_052327205.1 of Somniosus microcephalus. NCBI lineage: Eukaryota > Metazoa > Chordata > Chondrichthyes > Squaliformes > Somniosidae > Somniosus > Somniosus microcephalus. The sequence goes on from NW_028225179.1 coordinate 71,950,200, forward strand.
AGGGAGGCAACACACCATCCTGGAGTCTCGTTTGCGGCCGCAGAAACGCCTATCTATTCCCCTTACAATTGAATCCCCTATTACTATAGCTCTACCCCTCTTTTTCCTCCCATTCTGTGCAGCAGAGCCACCCCTGGTGCCAGGAAGTTGGCTGCTGCTGCCTTCCTCTGATAAGCCGTCCCCCCCAACAGTACCCAAAGTGGTGTATCTGTTGGAGAGGGGGATGGCCACAGGGGACCCCTGCACTACCTGCCTGCGCCTAGTACTCTTCCTGTTGGTCACCCGTTCCCTTTCTTCCTGTCCAACCTCTACCTGCGGTGTGTCCAACTCTGTAAATGTGCTATTCACGATGTCCTGAGCATCGTGAACGCTCCAGTATGCATCCAATCGCAGCTCCAGTGCCGCAATGTGGTCTGTCAGTAGCTGCAGCTGGATGCACTTCCTGCACATGTAGTTGTCAGGGACACAGGAAGTGTCACTGATTTCCCACATATCGCAGGAGGAGCATATCACATGGCCCGGCTGTCCTGCCATGACTTACCCTTTAATTAATTGAATTTAAATTAAATCAATCAATCCCACCAATTACACTACTAGAATATAAAAGGGCGGAAGTTATGCTGCAGCTGTACAAAGCCCTGGTTAGACCACACCTGGAGCACTGTGAGCAGTTCTGGGCACCACACCTTAGGAAGGATATAACAGCCCTGGAGGGAGTGCAGCGTAGAATGTTACCAGGGCTCCAAGGGTTAAATTATGAGGAGAGATTACACAAACTAGGCTTGTATTCCCTGGAACATAGAAGGTCAAGGGGTGATTTGACAGAGGATTTTGTTGAAAGGGTTTTTGAAAGGAACTGATGGGGCAGAGAGAGAGAAGCTTTTTCTGCTGGTGGAGGAAGTCTAGGACAAGGGGACACGACCTTAAAATCAGAGCCAGGCCAATTCAGGAGATAGGGAGTGTGAGGGCTGCATGGTCGAATAGTTAAGTGAATGTGACCATAGAGAGAGAGGGAATGGGTAAGGGTGCAGGGATGTAAGTGTTAAGTGGGATGTGGAGGAAGAGGTTGCCAAAGCAGAGTGCTGGTGAGGAGAGGCGATGGGGATCAGATTGAGGGTGATGGGAAAGTCATACTCACTCTTCCTGTGCGGAGAAGGTCATGAAACCTCTTCCTGCACTGAAGCCAGGTTCTACGGCACATAGAGATGGAGTTGACCTCCTGGGCCACTTGCAGCCACACAGCTTTAGTCTGCTGGGGAGGCTTTTTCCTCCCTGAGGAAGGGAAGAGCATCTCCTTATTTGCTCTTGCTCCCTGCACCAGAGCTTGGAGGGAGGCCTCATCGAATCTTGGAGCACACTTTGGTCTACTGGTGGACATAATTGGTGAAGGAAGCTCTCAGAACAAAGGACGTAAAGTTTAAAGGCTGAAAAAGAAGCAAGGCTGCTTGCAGGCCTTAAATCCAGCAGCATTGATGATGTCATCAGAGGCGACTTTCTGTATGAAAAGGCTCATTGGGCCAGGGGTTTCCACACACTGGTAATCAAGTGCCCAATTAGGGCAAAATCGCACTTTTGCCCCACTTCACATCGGAGTCGAGGTCCTGACACGACGACCACCTGACACGACGACCACCTGACACGCCCCAGCCCGCCCCCAATGGCAAAATCCAGCCCTCTCTCTCTCTGAGTCTGTATGTCTGTCACTCTCTCTGCCTGTCTGTCTCCCTGTCAGTCTGTCATAAGAACATAAAAAATAGGAGCAGGGGTAGGCCATACGGCCCCCTCGAGCCTGCTCCACCATTCAATAAGATCATGGCTGATCATCGACCTCAACTCCACTTTCCCGCCCGATCTCCATATCCCTTGATTCCCCTAGAGTCCAAACATCTATCGATCTCAGCCTTGAATATACTCAACGACTCAGCATTCACAGCCCCCTGGGGCAGAGAATTCCAAAGATTCACAACCGTCTGAGTGAAGAAATTCCTCCTCATCTCGGTCTGTCTCTTTCTCTCTCTCTCTCTCTCTCTGCCCCTCTCTCTCTCTTTCTCTGTCTCTCTCTCTCTCTGCCCCTCTCTCTCTCTTTCTCTGTCTCTCTCTCTCTCTGCCCCTCTCTCTCTCTTTCTCTGTCTCTCTCTCTCTCTCTGCCCCTCTCTCTCTCTCTTTCTCTGTCTCTCTCTCTCTCTGCCCCTCTCTCTCTTTCTCTGTCTCTCTCTCTCTGCCCCTCTCTCTCTCTTTCTCTGTCTCTCTCTCTCTCTCTGCCCCTCTCTCTCTCTTTCTCTGTCTCTCTCTCTCTCTGCCCCTCTCTCTCTTTTTCTCTGTCTTCCTCTCTCTCTCTCTCTGCTTCTCTGCCTCTCTCTCGCTCTCTCTCTCTCTCTCTCTGTGCCATTCTCTCTCTCTCTCTGCCTCCCTCTCACTCTCTGCCTCTCTCTTTCTCTCTCTCTCAGCCTTTCTCTCTCTCTCTGCCTCTCTCTCTCTGCCTCTCTCTCTCTGTCAGCCTCTCTCTGTCTCTCTCTCTCTTTCTCTGCCTCTTTCTCTCTCTCTCTCTGCCACTCTCCCTGTCTGTCTCTTTATCTCTGTCTCTGTCTGTCTCTCACTTGCTGTCTCAGAGAGGCTAATGGAATGTTAGCCATTATAACTAGAGGGCTAGAATATAAAAGGGCGGAAGTTATGCTGCAGCTGTACAAAGCCCTGGTTAGACCACACCTGGAGCACTGTGAGCAGTTCTGGGCACCGCGCCTTGGAAAGGATATAACAGCCCTGGAGGGAGTGCAGCGTAGAATGTTACCAGGGCTCCAAGGGTTAAATTATGAGGAGAGATTACACAAACTAGGCTTGTATTCCCTGGAACATAGAAGGTTAAGGGGTGATTTGACAGAGGATTTTGTTGAAAGGGTTTTTGAAAGGAACTGATGGGGCAGAGAGAGAGAAACTTTTTCTGCTGGTAGAGGGAGTCTAGGACAAGGGGACACGACCTTAAAATCAGAGCCAGGCCAATTCAGGAGAGAAGTTCGGACTCACTTCGTCACGCAAAGGGGGTAGAAGTGTGGAACTCTCTCCTGTAAAAAAGCCGTAGATGTCAGCGCAGTTAATCATTTAAAACCTGAGGTTTCTTTTGCTAGACAAGGGCATAAAAGGATATGGAGGTTATCTTGGTGAAAGGGTGAAACAGACGCGAAATGGGTGCTGTGCTGATAAGACACGCCTGTTTGCAAGTTTGGTTTGAACACGCACTTGTGGTCCAGATGGCTGATTACCAGAATGCGAACTTGCCCAGATCATGGCTGATCTGTGACCTAACTCCATACACCCGCCTTTGGCCCATATCCCTTAATAGCTTTGGTTAAGAAGGGTCACCATTGACCAGAAACTGGACCAGCCACATAAATACTGTGGCAACAAGAGCAGGGTATTCTGCGGCGAGTGTCTCATCTTCTGACTCCCTAAAGTCTTTCCACCATCTACAAGGCACAAGTCAGGAGTGTGATGGAATACTCTCCACTTACCTGGATGAGTGCAGCTCCAACAACACTCAAGAAGCTCGACACCATCCAGGACAAAGCAGCCCACTTGATTGGCACCCCATCCACCACCTTAAACATTCACTCCCTCCACCACCGGCGCACTGTGGCTGCAGTGTGTACCATCTACAAGATGCACTGCAGCAACTCGCCAAGGCTTCTTCGGCAGCACCTCCCAAACCCGCGACCTCTTCCACCTAGAAGGACAAGGGCAGCAGGCGCATGGGAACACCACCACCTCCAAGTTCCCCTCCAAGTCACACACCATCCTGACTTGGAAGTATATCGCCAATCCTTCATCGTCGCTGGGTCAAAATCCTGGAACTCCCTCCCTAACAGCACCGTGGGAGCACCTTCACCACACGGACTGCAGTGGTTCAAGAAGGTGGCTCACCACCACCTTCTCGAGGGCAACTAGGGATGGGCAATAAATGCTGGCCTTGTCAGCGACACCCACATCCCATAAGCGAATTAAAAAAAAGCTATCAATCTCCGATTTAAAATTAACAATTGATTTAGCATCAATTGCCGTTTGCGGAAGAGAGCTCCAAACTTCTACCACCCTTTGTGTGTAGAAGTATTTCCTAATTTCACTCCTGAAAGGTCTGGCTCTGATTTTTAGACTATGCCCCCTAATCCTAGAAACCTCAACCAGCGGAAATAGTTTCTCTCTATCTACCCTATCTGTTCTCCTTAATATCCTGAAAACTTCAATCAGATCACCCCTTAACCCTATAAATTCTAGGGAATACAACCCTAGTTTGTGTAATCTCTCCTCGTAACTTAACCCTTGAAGGCGTGGAGTGAGGATCTCGGACACAGCACTGGAGGTCCAGGTGGAGGAGGTCCAGAGGAGGAAAGAAAGAAAGACTTGCATTTATATAGCGCCTTTCACGACCACCGGACTTCTCGAAGTGCTTTAGAGTCAATGAAGTACTTTTGAAGTGGAGTCACTGATGTAATGTGGGAAACGCGGCAGCCAATTTGTGCACAGTAAGCTCCCACAAACAGCAAGGTGACAATGACCAGATAATCTGTTTTTGTTATGATGTGGAGATGCCGGTGTTGGACTGGGGTGGACAATTGTGAGAAGTCACACAACACCAGGTTATAGTCCAACAGCTTTATTTGAAATCACAAGCTTTCGGAGCGCTGCTCCTTCGTCAGGTGAAGTGAAGAGATGCATATAGGCACATCGTATATAGTCAGAGAACACTGCCAGATGATTACAGGTAATCTTTCTAACTGCCCTTTATCGCACCTCGGCAGAGAGATAATCACAGCAATCAAAGGTGTGGATGGTGTCCAAACAGGTCAGTCAGGAAAACATTACATCAAAGAACAATGAGGTGGGGTCACAAGGGGTCAAATGTTGCAGATGCTGGGGTCTGTATGAAAAACAAAAAACAAAAGACAATAATTTAAAAAAAAAGCAGTCAACGATATTCAGCCTCCGATCTTCGGGTAAGCATTCTCCAAGGCGGCCTTCGAGACACACGACAATGCAAAATCGTCGAGCAGAAACTGATAGCCAAGTTCCGCACTCATGAGGACGGCCTCAACCGGGATCTTGGGTTCATGTCACGCTACATGTAACAGACCCCAGCATCTGCAACATTTGACCCCTTGTGACCCCACCTCGTTGTTCTTTGATGTAATGTTTCCCTGACTGACCTGTTTGGACACCATCCACACCTTTGATTGCTGTGATTATCTCTCTGCCGAGGTGCGATAAAGGGCAGTTAGAAAGATTACCTGTAATCATCTGGCAGTGTTCTCTGACTATATATGCTGTGCCTATATGCATCTCTTCACTTCACCTGATGAAGGAGCAGCGCTCCAAAAGCTTGTGATTTCAAATAAAGCTGTTGGACTATAACCTGGTGTTGTGTGACTTCTCACAACTGTTTTTGTTATGTTGGTTGAGGGATAAATATTGGCCCCAGGACACCGGGGATAACTCCCCTGCTCTGCTTCGAAATAGTGGCCATGAGACCTTTTACGTCCACCTGAGAGAGCAGATGGGGCCTCGGTTTAACGTCTCATCTGAAAGATGGCGCCTCCGACAGTGCAGCACTCCCTCAGCACTGCACTGGAGTGTCAGCCTAGCTTTATGTGCTCAAGTCCCTGGAGTGGGACTTGAACCCACAACCTTCTGACTCAGAGGCAAGTGTGCGACCCACTGAGCCACGGCTGACACTGACAGGAGGGATGTCCCGTACCCGCGGCAGGGGGGGGGGGGGTTCGGTGGTAGGACCCCACCTCCTCGCCATCCTGTCCCTCTCTCCAGCAGCAGCTGGTGCTGCTCTGCCTGGCCTCATGTCCTCCTCCCATTCCTCGCCCAGACCGAGGGGGACCCCTAGCAAGGTGCCCGTGACCGAGCACTCCCTTTCTCCTGGTGACACCTATAAGGTGTCCAATAAGGTGGAGTAGCACAGCACGCACTCATTTTCAGTGAAGTCCTCAGAAAATTTCCAGAATAAATACAACTACAAATTGCATTTATATAGCGCCTTTAATGCAGTAAAATGTCCCAGGGGTGATTATCAAACAAAATTTGACACCGAGCCACATACGGAGATATTCGGGCAGGTGACCAAAAGCTTGACCAAAGAGGTAGGTTTTAAGGAGTGTCTTAAAGGAGGAGAGAGAGATAGAGAGGCGGACAGGTTTAGGCAGGGAATTCCAGAGCTTAGGGCCTTGGCAACAGAAGGCACGGCCACCACTGGTGGAGCGATCGAAATCGGGTGTGCGCAAGAGGCCAGAATTGGGTGAGGGCAGTGATGTCGGAGGATTGTAGGACTGGAGGAGGTTACAGAGATGGGGAGGGGGCAAGGCCATGGAGAGACTTGAAAACAAGGATGAGAATTTTGAAATCGTTGATGTTGGTGAAGTGTCCCAGAAAGTCTGTCGTTTCAAAAGTGCCCTTCAAACCTCCAGCAGCAAGTGCACAGTAAAAGGTGATGTACCTTTAATTCACGCTCGAAATCCTCAGCAACAACTTATTTACTCCCAGTCAGCTGGTCGCTGTTAGGAGAGGGTGTTAACTGAAGTGTTAGTCACCAAAATGGCGCGCAGCCTCTTTAATGAGCACTATCAGGCAATTTAATTGCCAATCAGCCTCTTAACGATCCTCCGGGCGATTGTTCCTAGCTTCAACTCCTTTACCAAGATGGTGTCTTGCACTAATGCAGGACAAACCGGCTTAGGACCCCATCTTGGCCACCTCTTTACCGCCTAAAGTTTTCGGCCAAAATCTCCCCATGGACTCAAGGCGGGTGGGTGGAGTTAGGTCACAGATCAGCCATGATCTCATTGAATGGTGGAACAGGCTCGAGGGGCTGAATGGCCTCCTCCTATTGGAATGTTGCTATGTTCGTCTGTCTCTCTCTCTCTCTCTGTCTCCCTCTCTGTCTGGCTCTGTCTCTCTCTCTCTCTCTTTCTCTCTGTCTCCCTCTCTGTCTGGTTCTATCTGTCGGTTCTGTCTCTCTCTCTCTGTCTGTCACTTTCTCTATCTCTCCCTCTCTCTCGTTTTCCATCTCCCTCCCTCTCTCTCTTTCTCTGTCTCTCTCTCTCTCTGTCTCTCTCTCTCTCTGTCTCTCCATCTCTGTCTGTCTGGCTCTCAATCTCACAGACCGGCGGCGGCGTTCCGGAGCCACGTCACGATTCAAAAAATGACGCGGGCAAGAGGAAGCAGCTGATTGGGTGAGTACAGCCAGGTGAGTATTTATACTACTCTATAGTTTGGCAGTTAAGGTTAATAGTTTATAAAGTTTAGAAGGTCTTAATTTTTGTGGTTTATAGTTTCTAACGTCTCTGTTGTGTAGCAGGGAGTGCTAGTAAACAAGGGCCCTTGAGTATATCATTTAATTGTAGTGTAATTAGTGGTATTAATTTGATTTAATTTCATTTGAATTAATTAAAGGGTAAGTCATAGCAGCACAGCTCGGCCCTGTGGCATGCTCCTCCTGCACTCTGTGGGAAATCAGGGACACTTTCTAAACTCCGGAGAGTATAGGCCCATTCTACTCAATCTCTCCTCATAGGACAGCATTCTCATCCCAGGGATCAATCTAGTGAACCTTCGTTGCACTGCTTCCAAGGTAAGTATGTCCTTTCTCAGATAACGAGACTAAATCTGTATGCAATACTCCAGGTGTGGTCTCACCAAGGCCCTGTACAATTGTAGCAAGACATCCTTACTCTTATACTCCAACCCCCTTGCAATAAAGGCCAACGTGCCATTTCCCTTCCTTGTTGCTTGCTGTACCTGCACGCTAACTCTCGGTGTTTCCGGTACGAGGACACCCAAATCTCTCTGAACACCAACATTTAATAGTTTCTCACCATTTAAAATATAATCTGTTTTTCTGTTTTTCCTACCAAAGTGAGTAACCTCACATTTCCCCACATTATACTCCATCTGCCATGTTCTTATCAACAACAACAACAACTTGTATTTATATAGCGCCTTTAACATAGTAAGACATCCCAAGGCGCTTCACAGGAGTATTAAAAGACAAAATTTTGACACCGAGCCACATGAGGATAAATTCGGGCAGATGACCAAAAGCTTGGTCAAAGAGGTAGGTTTTCAGGAGCGTCTTAAAGGGGGAAAGAGAGGTGGAGAGATGGACAGGTTTAGGCAGGGAATTCCAGAGCTTATGGCCTAGGCAATAGAAGGCACGGCCACCAAAGGTTGAGCGATTATAATCAGGGATGCTCAATTAGAATTAGGGGAGCGCAGATATCTCGGGGGTTGTAGGGCTGAAGGAGATTAGAGATAGGGAGGGGGTGCGAGGCCATGGAGGGATTTGAAAACAATGATGAGAATTTTGAAATTGAGTCGTTGCTTAACCGGGAGCCAATGTAGGTCAGCGAGCACAGTGGGTGATGGGCGAATGGGACTTGGTGCGAGTTAGGATACGGGCAGCCGAATTTTGGATGACCTCAAGTTTACGGAGGGTGGAATGTGGGAGGCCGGCCAGGAGTGCGTTGGAATAGTCAAGTCTCGAGGTAACAAAGGCATGGATGAGGGTTTCAGCAGCGGATGAACTGAGGCAAGGACGGAGATGGGCGATGTTACTCACTTACTCACTGTTGAGTCTGTGTTTACAAGTGCAGTTATACTGAATAACAGGACACAGACTACAGAAGTAAGTAAACAGGTCTTTAGTGATTGAGGGTCAGGGCGGAACTGAGGTACACTTTGCTCCGCAGGGTTTATATACCGGTGTGGTCACCACCGGTACTACAATGTACAGGAGCCGTTAAAAAGTAGTCCATCACCTTAAGGTATCCTCTTAAGGTAGTACAGGTTACATACACTACAATTCCTCCCCTTTTAGCTTAACAGTGGACACCCCCAATTAATACACTACATGGATAACATATATACAATTTACACACAAGAACTGTTCAAAGATTCAGTCTCTGAGGAGGCTTCCTGATCCGGCCCAGATAACGCCTTTCAGGGATCTCTGGTTCCCGTTGCTGGGGTGACTCATCCACTTGATCTCCTATGGATTCAACATCATCCAATACGTTCGAGTCTGAGGTAGATGCTACAGGCTCAATAAGTTCTTCAACTGGTGTCTCTGCCGTAGACATGGGGTCGACCCTTGTTCTCGATTCCACAAGTTGGTCAGCATGACGTTGTATTACGTTCTCTCCAACGTCTACCGTGTACATCAAGGGTCCTTGTCGTGCACAAATTGTCCCAGGTTGCCATTTATCATCCCTATAGTCCCTGGCCAACACTGGTTGTCCTATTTCAAAACTACGAGTGGCCTTTTTATTTACATGCTGGAATTGCTTGTTTTCGACTTCCCGTCGCACATTGGGTTTTAACAAATCCAACCAGGACCGTTACCTTCTGTTATAGAACATTATGGCAGGGCTTTGATTTGTCACTGCATGCGTGGCGTTTCGATATGCCATTAGGAAATTGTCCACCTTGTGTTGTAGTGGAATATGATCTTCACTCATGGCCTTTATCGCCTTTTTGAACGTCTGTACAAATCTCTCGGCCAACCCATTTGTAGCCGGATGATATGGGGCAGATGTATAGTGTTTCACCCCATTCTTTTTCATGAATTTCTGGAATTCTTCTGACACGAACTGTGGTCCGTTGTCTGAACACATTTGCTCCGGCAATCCATTCCTTGCAAATATGGTTCTTAGAACTGCAATCGTCTTCTCAGAGGTAGTGGTCGACATCTTAATCACTTCTGGCCATTTAGAATGTGCGTCTACTGCTATCAAAAACATGGAATCCATGAATGGACCTGCAAAGTCGATATGCACACGTTGCCATGGGGCTGAAGGCCATTCCCACGGATGCAGCGGTGCAATTGGAGGTGCGTTTTGAACTTTTTGGCACCCTGAGCAGCTTTTAGTCAGATCCTCTATTTGTTTGTCGATACCTGGCCACCACACATAAGCCCTAGCAAGGCTTTTCATCTTGACTCCCCCCAGATGACCTTCGTGCAATTCTTTTAGAACTCTCTCCCTTAATTTAGGAGGAATAATCACCCTTGTTCGATACATCAATGTTCCTTGACATACGGACAGCTGTTCTCGTCTGGCTGAGAATGCTGGTAACAGTGGTTCACCATGTGCTGGTCATCCCTTCACTGTCAAGTCGTAGACCCGAGACAGTGACGGGTCATTTCGGGTCTCTCTCTCAATACCCGCATTGGTGACTGGTAAGCATTCGATGATGGTCGAGTGAAATATCTCGACAGGGTCAGCTGCCGGTGCCTCTTCCGCTGTAGGTAGTGGCAGGCGCGACAGCCCATCAGCATTTCCATGCTGCTTTGTACCTTTGAATTCAATATCATATTGATGTGCCCCTAGGAAAAGGGACCATCTCTGAAGCCTCTGCGCCGTCATTACCGGAACACCCTTCTTAGGGTTGAAAATGGAAACCAATGGCTGGCGATCTGTCAGCAGCGTAAACTTTTGGCCTTGCAGGTAATGGTTAAATTTCTTAACTCCCCACACGAGGCTGAGAGCCTCCCTATCTATCTGAGCATAGTTGCGCTCAGCGGAGGTCAATGATCTGGATGCGAAAGCGACTGGCCTTTCCAAGCCATCTGGAAACTTATGTGAGAGCACTGCCCCGATACCATATGGAGAAGCATCACAAGCTAGGCGAATAGGCAGCGTTGGGTTAAAGTGAGCCAACACTTGCTTAGAGGTGATCAGTGCCTTGCTCTTTTGAAAAGCCCGCTTACAATCATCGCTCCACTTCCATGGTATTCCCGTTTGCAAAAGAGTGTTTAGCGGGTGTAACACCGTGGATAAATTTGGAAGAAACTTGTAGTAATAGTTAACCAACCCGAGGAACGACCTCAACTGGGATACATTTTCCGGTGCTGGAGCTTTGACAACAGCTTCGATCTTGTCAGGTGACTTATGGAGCCCCTCCTGGTCAATGACGTGGCCGCAGTACGAGATTCGCTTTTGAAAGAACTCGCATTTCTGGCGATTAGCTCTTAGCCCATATTCTTTCAATCTGATGAGCACCTTCTCCAAATTCGCGAGGTGATCATTATCGTTATCTCCTGTAATCAGGATGTCATCCAGGTAGCATTGTGTGCCTGGGATTCCCTGCAATACCTGTTCCATGGCCCTTTGCCAAATCGCTGGAGCCGATGCCACTCCAAAAACCAGCCTATTATACCGATATAAGCCCTTATGTGTGTTGATCGTGAGATACTGTCGTGACGCTTCATCAACTTCCATCTGTAGGTACGCCTGCGCCAGGTCTATCTTGGTGAAGTGCTTCCCGCCAGACAGCGAAGCGAAGATATCTTCAATCCGCGGAAGCGGATATTGCACCGTGTGAAGAACTGGATTAACAGTGATCTTGAAATCGCCACAGATGCGAACCTTCCCAGGTTCCCCCGGCTTGTTGCTCAATGAACGCTTCATGACAGGAACAATGGGTGTAGCCCATTCGCTCCAGTCCACCTTGGACAGTACCCCTGAACGTTCTAGCCCTTCCAGTTCTTGATGGTTGCCATAATTCCTTTCAGTGTTCCAAGTCCCTGTTGAAACACCTCCTTAGCATCGTCTAAGATTTTGGACAGTCGTTTAGGTTTGACGTCATCCTCCTTACAGGCATCCACAGTCAGTGCTTGTATGGAATGCCAGTCCAAATTTATTCTCCGGATCCATTTCCATCCCAGTAGTGGCGGACCTCCATCAGGTAACACTTACAAGTCCATTTTCTGACTTTCTTTATCATTGTAGACCACATTTACTTTTATCTTTCCTTTGGGGTATACTATTTGCCCCGTGTATGTTTTCAATACAATCTCCGTATCCCTCAGGGGAATGTGCGAGAATAACCTTTTGTAATCTTGCTTATTCATGACCGTTAATGCCGACCCTGTGTCCAATTCCATCTTCACTTGAACTCCTGCTATCCGGAGCATGACCCAGATAGTTTGGTGGTCTGCTGTGTTAACCACATTATGTATTTTCAGACAACCCAGTTCCTTACTGCTGGAGTCTGAATCCGTCTTCTGTTCATCCGAACTGTTCTCTGTCACCTTGTGTACTTTTTTGTACTACTCCTGCGGTGACTTTTTGCTGCTGGTCTTCTTTCCTGACCGGCATACTCTCGCTATGTGACCAAGTTTGCCACATTGCCTGCATTCTTTGTCTTTGAACCAGCACTGGTTCTGGTCATGCGTTGTCCTTCCGCAATGATAGCACTTTACTGCGTCCAATGCCATTTCATTGGTGCTGAATTCCAGTGGCCTTTGCTGTATCTCTGCAGCGCCCCGTGCTGCTGCCTCGTGGGATGCTGCAATGCTGAAAGCTTTGTCCAGCGTAAGATCCTTTTCCTCTAGCAGACGCTTCTGGGTTCCTTCCCTTAGGAGCCCACACACAAACTTATCTCTCAGTGCGTCTGCTAGTCCTGTTCCGAACTGGCAGTACTTTGATAACTTGCGCAGTTCTGTTAGGAATTCAGCGTTGCTTTCTTCTTTAAGTTGAATTCTTTTGTAGAATTTAAATCATTCCGCTATCAGCAGCGGCGTGGGGTTTAAATGCTCTTGCAGGATAGTAACAATATCCGCGAAACTCTTCCCTACCGGTTTGTCTGGGGTTACCAGGTTCCTTAATAACCCATACGTCTTCGCACCCATCGAGTTTAATAGGGTTAGTGCTTTCTTATCATCCGGTACATCATTCGTTGTACAGTAAACTTCGATGCGTTCCACATAAGTGGCCCAATCTTCCACATCGTTATCAAAAGCAGTGATGTTACCCGTTTTTGGCATCCTTGCTGAGTTTTTCCTTTCCCTTCGGATATTATTTAATATGATGACTTTTTAATTTTTTTATTTAAGATGGCGGCTTTTCCCGCGCTTGGCGGCTTTTCCCGCGCTTGTCTTCTTCCCCCGCCGACTCAAGATGGCGATTCCCGCGCTGTTGCCATCCACGCCTCCCAGCGGTCCTTCCTGCCTTTATTTTCCTTGCGCTGCTGCTCTTGTTGCCCCGCCGCTTCCGTGGTCCTTGTGGCCATAAAATGCTTTTCTGGCTGCTGCGCGTCTCTGCCCCGATTGCAGTCCGGCCCCTGACACCGGCTGCGGTCGTGTTCTCCGCCCTTTTCTTCGTTTTCCCTCCCCTTCTCCCACTGACAACTCGGCCGACTTCCCCCCCCGTGCCGCTCGATCGGGCTTACCCACTGCTGTCGTAGAAGGGATGATCACTGCCTGTTGCTGATGTTGGACTTCATGGCCAGAAAACCAACCCGGGTTCCCGATGGCCTCCCGTGCGATGCAGTGCTCAGCAGGATGTTGAGGGTGGATGCCCTTTTTCGACGCCCGTTTCTGAGGACGAAGCTTCCTTGGATGCAAAACTGCCGCTAGGTACGATCAGACTCGTCGCCACTGTTTAGTCTGTGTTTACAAGTGCAGTTATACTGAATAACAGGACACAGACTACAGAAGTAAGTAAACAGGTCTTTAGTGATTGAGGGTCAGGGCGGAACTGAGGTACACTTTGCTCCGCAGGGTTTATATACCGGTGTGGTCACCACCGGTACTACAATGTACAGGAGCCGTTAAAAAGTAGTCCATCACCTTAAGGTATCCTCTTAAGGTAGTACAGGTTACATACACTACACTCACGATGTTATCCACTCACTTAACCTGTCTATATCCCTTTGCAGACTCTTTGTGTTCTCCTCATAGCTTACTGTCCCACCTAGCTTTGTATCGTCAGCAAACTTGGATACATTACACTCGGTCCCTTCATCTAAATCATTAATATAAATTGTAAATAGCTGAGGCCCCAGCACTGATCCTTGCAGCACCCTACTAATTACAGCCTGCCAACCGGAAAATGACCCGTTTCAGAATCACAGAATCACAGAAACCCCACAGTGCAGATAGAGGCCATTTCGGCCCATCGAGCCTGCACTGACACATATCCCACCCGATCCCCGTAACCCCTACACATATCCCACCCTATCCCCGTAACCCCACGTATTTAATCCCCCTAACACTAAGGGTCAATTTATCATAGCCAATCAACCTAACCTGCACATCTTTGGACTGTGGGAGGAAACCGGAGCACCCGGAGTAAACCCACGCAAACACAGGGAGAATGTGCAAACTCCACACAGACAGTCGCCCGAGGCCGGATTCGAACCCGGGTCCCTGGCGCTGTGAGGCGCTGTGAGGCAACGTTTATCCCTACTCTCTGCTTTCTGTCCATTAACCAATCCTCTATCCGTACTAATATATTACCCCCAACCCCATTGTAGTGTCCGCGTATCAATAACAAACAGACTGCAGGAGAGCGGTAATAACAGGTGTTTACTGAACAGAGGGTATGCTGGAACTGAAAGTACAGAAGCCTGCTACGGCTTTATATACAGGTGTGGTCACTGCCGGTACTGCAGTATAAAAGCAGTTCTCTCTTAAAGGTAAATACACAACAATTCCTCCCCTTTTAGATAAACAGTACATAACTTTCATTTAACAATTAAATAATAACTAATTACAATTACAATTTTCTCTGTACATCAACTGAAGTAACCATTTATAAATTCAGTCTTTGAGGAGGCTTCCTGATCCTGTCTGGATAGTGCCTTTCTCGAGTGTCCTGTTCTTGCGGCGGAGTCGATTCTGGCTCATTGTCATTGGTTGGTTCGTCAGCTTCCAATACCACTGATTCTGAGGTAGACGCAATCTGTACTTCGGGTTCATCACCAGGTGCGCATGCTCGTGGTATGGGTTTGACTTGTTCCTGTGACTCTAGAATCTGGTCAGCATGGCGTCTCACGATGCTCTCTCCAACGTCCACTGTGTACATTAGTGGTCCTTGCTGTGTGTATATCGTTCCTGGCTGCCATTTTTCTGTTCGGTAGTCGCGGGCCAAGACTGGTTGCCCTATCTTGAAGCTCCTGGTTGGCTTCTCATTGATGTGCTGGAATTGCTTATCCTCAACATCTCGTCTTATGCTTGGTTTGAGCAAATCCAGGCGACATCTTAACCTTCGGTTAAAGAACATTATGGCTGGAGCTTGGTTGGTGACTGCATGTGTCGCATTCCGGTAAGCAAACAAGAAATTATCTACCTTGTGTTGTAGTGGTATGTTGTTGGCCAATCCATTTGTGGCTGGATGATATGGGGCAGATGTGTAATGCTTTACCCCATTATTCCTCAAAAACCTCCGGAAATCCTCGGACACAAACTGTGGTCCATTGTCGGAACAAATCTGTTCTGGCAAGCCATTCCTGGCGAAGATGGTCCGTAGGACTGCAATAGTTTTCTCCGTGGTGGTGGAGGACATTTTGATGACCTCTGGCCATTTCGAATGTTCATCCACGGCGATTAAAAACATTGAGTCCATAAATGGACCAGCAAAATCAATATGCACCCGTTGCCATGGAGATGAGGGCCACTCCCATGGGTGTAGCGGGGCCTGTGGTGGAGCGTTTTGGACTTTCTGGCATCCTGTGCATCTCTTGGTCATATCCTCCATTTCTTTATCGATTCCCGGCCACCACACAAACGCCCTTCATTTTTACCCCTCCCAGATGATCCCATGAAGCTCATTGAGCACTCTATCTCTCAACTTGGGTGGAATTACCACTCGGGATCCACACATCAAGGTCCCCCGGCACACTGACAGATGTTCTCTCCTTGGCGAGAATGCTGGCAACAGTGAGTCGCCATGTGCTGGCCATCCCTTCACCGTCAAATCATAGACCCGAGAGAGTGTCGGGTCATTTCGGGTTTCCTTCTCTATACTTGAGTTTGTAACAGGTAGACATTCGACTATGGTTGAATGGAATATCTCAACAGGGTCCACTGCAGGTGCTTCCTCCACCGTAGGCAACGGCAGGCGCGACAGCCCATCAGCGTTTCCATGCTGTTTCGTACCCTTGTGCTCTATGTCGTATTGATGTGCCCCTAGAAAAAGGGACCATCTTTGCAGCCGTTGCGCCGTCATCACCGGAACGCCCTTCTTTGGGTTAAAAATGGAGACAAAAGGCTGGTGATCAGTCAGTAGGGTGAATTTCTGCCCGTGCAGATAGTGATTGAACTTCTTCACCCCCCACACCAGGCTGAGGGCCTCCCTGTCAATCTGGGCGTAGTTACGCTTGGCTGAGGTTAACGAGCGCGACGCAAAGGCTATTGGCCTCTCTGAACCGTCAAGGAATTTGTGCGACAGCACCGCTCCAATGCCATAGGGAGACGCATCACATGCCAACCGAATCGGTAGTGTTGGATTGTAGTGGGCCAATACTTCTTTTGAAGTGATTAGGCATTTACATTTCTGAAAGGCACGCTTACACTCATCACTCCATTTCCATGCTACTCCAGTTTGCAACAGGGCGTTCAGTGGGTGCAGAATTGTAGATAAATTTGGCAAGAACTTATGGTAGTAGTTCACCAACCCGAGGAACGACCTCAGTTGCGACACATTTTCTGGTGCTGGAGCCTTGACTACTGCCTCAATCTTGTCTGGGGACTTATGTAACCCCTCTTCATCAATCATGTGGCCACAATACGAGATTTGCTTCCTGAAAAACTCGCATTTGGGGTGGTTGGCTCGTAGCCCATATTCTTGTAATCTAGTGAGCACCTGCTCCAGGTTGGCAAGGTGTTCACTGTCTTTTTCGCCCGTAACCAGGATGTCGTCCAAATAACACTGGGTCCCCGGGATCCCTTGCAAGACTTGTTCCATCGCCCTCTGCCAAATAGCCGGAGCTGATGCTACCCCGAATACCAGTCGGTTGTACTGGTAAAGACCTTTGTGAGTGTTTATCGTGAGGTATTTTCTAGATGCTTCTTCTAACTCCATTTGTAGATACGCTTGGGTCAGATCAATCTTCGTAAAGCGTTTCCCTCCAGATAGTGAGGCGAAAATATCTTCTATCCGCGGAAGTGGATATTGTACTGTGTGCAGGACTGGGTTCACAGTTACCTTAAAGTCCCCACAGATGCGAACCTTCTTCGGCTCCCCAGGCGTGCTGCTCAATGACTTCTTCATTACAGGAACGATGGGTGTGGAACACTCGCTCCAGCCCACCTTGGACAGCACACCCGAACGCTCCAGACTCTCCAGCTCTGCTTCGACGGCTGGGCGGATCGCATACGGTAGCGTAAAAATTTTTGGGTTTGCGTTATCTTCAATTTTTATCGTTGCCGTTACTCCTTTTAGAGTCCCAAGTCCTTGCTGGAACACCTCTTTCGCGTCAGTTAGAATTTTTGACAGTCGTCCAGGTGTGACGTCGTCATCCTTTTTGTCAGCCACAGTTAGCGCCTGAATGGAATGCCAATCCAATTGTATTTTTTGGATCCATTCACGTCCCAATAATGGTGGTCCTCCATCTTGTAGTATATATAGATACAGTTTCTGTGTTTCCTTGCCGTTGTATTTAACGGGCACCCTTATTTTTCCTCTGGGGTAGACTTTTTGCCCTGTATATGTCTTCAATACAATGGACGTGTCCTTCAAGGGTATGTGTGAGAATAGCCGCTCATAGTCTCATCGATTCATGACTGTTAGGGCTGATCCTGTGTCCAATTCCATCTTTACTTGGGACCCTGCTATCATGAGGGTGACCTAAATGGTTCGGTGATCCTCCTTTGCGATCATGTTGTGTAACTTTAGACAACTTAGTTTCCTGCTCCCGGAGTCATTATCACTCTCCTGATCTTCTGAACTACTGTCTGTCATTTTTTTTCTTTCTTGTACTTTTCCTTAGTTCTTTTAGTGTTGGTTTTCTTTCCCGACCTGCAGACTCGTGCTATGTGTCCCACTTTTCCACATTGCCTGCATACTTTGTCCTTAAACCAGCAGTCCTTCTGGTCATGGGTTGTTCTGCCGCAGCGATAGCACTTTTCTGCTCCATATGCCATTTCGTTGGTGCTATATTCTTGCGGTTTCTGTTGTATTTCCGCAGCTCCCCGTGCTGCTGCTTCGTAGGATACTGCCACGCTGAAAGCCTTTTCTAGCGTAAGGTCCTTTTCCGAAAGTAGTCGTTTCTGGGTTCCTTCACTCTGGAGCCCGCAGACAAACTTATCCCTTAAGGTATCTGCCAGTCCTGCTCCGAACTGGCAGTGCTTCGATAACTTGCATAGTTGTGTAAGATAGTCAGCATTACTCTCATCTTTGTGCTGGTTTCTTTTATGGAACTTGAATCTTTCTGCTATCAGCAGCGGTGTAGGGTTTAGATGTTCCTGTAAGATATTGACAATCTCTTCAAAGCTTTTCTCCATTGGTTTAGCTGGGGTAATTAAATTCCGCAATAGGCCGTACGTTCTCGCGCCCATCAAATTTAATAATACCGACGCCTTCTTTTCATCGGCCACCCCATTTGCCTTGCAGTACACTTCAATTCTTTCCACATACGTGGTCCAGTCTTCTATTTCGTTGTCGAAAGCAGTGATACTGCCACTCCTCGGTATCTTGGGTGGTTTAAAATGGTGCCTCCTGCGCTTTTCCTTCTTCCCCAATGGATTAAAATGGCGCCTCCCGCGCTTTTCCTTCTTCCCCTTGCTGCCAATGCTGCTCCTAGCATTCTAAATAGTAATGGCGGCGCCCCGCGGCTTCGGCGCGTCTCTCTTTTGTTAGTTAAATTCCTTAGTTTTATTCTTCTTCGACGCTGTCCACTGCGTGTCTCTTTTCCTTCCCCTCTTTATTTTCTCTAACGCTGCCCGGCTCTTGAGCACCGACCGCGCCCTGTGCGCTCCACCCACTCTCTCTCTTTTCCTTCCCGACGACGCTGCACAGCCCCCTTGCAGAGCCGCTCGATCGAGCTCAAGCCCGCCGCAGTCCGGAAGGGTCAGCGCACTACCTGCTACCAGCACGATTTGCTGGAACACCTTGACTGGGGAGCCAAGCCCAGCTCTCCACAGCTTCCCCTGCGATTCACTGAACTCCGATGGATCACTGGGCGGTTGCCCATGGTCGACGCCCGTTGCTCTGGCTTCGACCTCCAAGAAGCTTCTTTTCAGGGATGGATCCCCGTGAGGTGATGCAGTACTGCAGGTGAGTTTGAACCTGCTCGTCGCCACTGTAGTGTCCGCGTATCAATAACACACGGACTGCAGGAGAACGGTAATAACAGGTGTTTACTGAACAGAGGGTATGCTGGAACTGAAAGTACAGAAGCCTGCTACGGCTTTATATACAGGTGTGGTCATTGCCGGTACTACAGTATAAAAGTAGTTCTCTCTTAAAGGTACATACACAACACCCATGAGCCCTTATCTTGTGTAGCAACCTTTTATGTGGCATCTTATCGAATGCCTTTTGGAAATCCAAATATACTACATCCACTGGTTCCCCTTTATCTACCCTGCTAGATACATCCTCAAAAAACTCCAATAAAGTTGTTAAACATGATTTCCCTTTCATAAAACCATGTTGACTCTGCCTAATCATATTCTGATTTTCTAAGTGCCTTGTTACCACTTCCTTAATAATGGATTCCAGCATTTTCCTGACAACTGATGTCAGGCTAACTGGCCTGTAGTTCCCTGTTTTCTCTCTCCCACCTTTCTTGCTCTGTCTTTGTTTCTCAGTCTCTCTCTCTCCCTGTCTCTTTCTCTCTCTCTCTCTCTCACACGCCCTGTCACTGTCTGTCTCTCTCGCTCTGTCTTCGTCACTCTCTGTTTCTATGTTTTCTTTATCTCTCTGTCTGTCTCTCCCTCTTTCTGTCTCTCCTCTCTCTCTCTGTCTCTCCTCTCTCTCTCTGTCTCTCTCCCTGTCACTCTCTCTCCCTGTCTCTTTCTCTCTCTCACTCAGTCACTCTGTCTGTCTTTCTCTCTCTTTCTGACTCTCTGTTTGCCTGTTTATCTGTCTCTTTATCTCTCTCTATCTTTCTGTTTCTCTCTCTCTCTGTCTCTCTCTCTTCATCTCTCTCTGGCTTACATAAGAACATAAGAAATAGGAGCAGGAGTAGGCTGTACGGCCCCTCGAGCCTGCTCCGCCATCCAATAAGATCATGGCTGATCATCTACCTCAACTCCATCTTCCTGCACTATCCCCATATCCCAGGATTCCCTTAGTTCCCAAAAATCTATCGATCTGTTTTGAATATACCCAACGACTGAGCCTCCACAGCCCTCTGGGGTAGAGAATTCCAAAGATTCACCACCCTCTGAGTGAAGAAATTTCTCCTCATCTCAGTCCTAAATTGCCGACCCTTTATTCTGAGACTGTGACCCCTGGTTCTAGACTCCCCAGCCAGGGAAACATCCTCCCTGCATCTACCCTGTCAAGTCCTGTAAGAATTTTATATGCTTCAATTGGATCACCTCTCATTCTTCTAAACTCTAGAGAATATAGGCCTAGTCTACTCAATCTCTCCTCATAGGACAACTCTCTCATAAGAACATAAGAAATAGGAGCAGGAGTAGGCCAATCGGCCCCTCGAGCCTACTCCGCCATTTAATAAGATCATGGCTGATCTGATCCTAACCGCCAATCCACTATCACAGAACCATCTCCTGAATCTAACAGAATTAGACACACGAAATAGGAGCAGGATCAGGCTACACGGCCCCTGGGCCCGCTCCGCTACCCACAGGGCCATGTCCGATCCGAACCTAGACTCATGTCCAAATTCCTGCCCGCTCCCCGTAATCCTTAATTCCCTTTTTTTCTAGGAAACTGTCTATTTCTGTTTTAAATTTATGTAATGATGTAGCTTCTACAGCTTTTTGGGGCAGCATATTCCATGGACCTACCACCCTCTGAGTGAAGTAGTTCCTCCTCATCTCAGTTTTGAAAGAGCAGCCCCTTATTCTAAGACTATGCCCCCTAGTTCTAGTTTCACCCATCATCGGGAACATCCTCCCCGCATCCACCCGATCCAACCCCTTCACAATCTTATATGTTTCAATAAGATCGCCTCTCATTCTTCTGAACTCCAATGAGTAGAGTCCCAATCTACTCAACCTCTCCTCATATGTCCATCCCCTCATCCCTGGGATTAACCGAGTGAACCTTCTTTGTACTGACTCGAGAGCAAGTATGTCTTTTCTTAAGTATGGACACCAAAACTGTACGCGGTATTCCAGGTGCGGTCTCACCAATACCTTGTACAACTGAAGCAATACCTCCCTATTTTTATATTCTATCCCCCTAGCAATGAAAGCCAACATTCCATTGGCCTTCTTAATCACTTGCTGCACCTGCATACTAACCTTTTGAGTTTCGTGCACCAGGACCCCCAGATCCCTTTGTACTTCAGTACTTTCCAGTTTCTTGCCATTAAGATAATAGCTTGCGCTACGATTTTTCCTGCCAAAGTGCATAACCTCACACTTTCCAGTATTGTATTCCATCTGCCAAATCTCTGCCCACTTACTTAGCCTGTCTATGTCCCCTTGCAGGTTTTTTATGTCTTCCTCACTCACTACTTTCCCTCCCATCTTAGTATCATCTGCAAACTTTGATATGTTACACTCGGTCCCCTCCTCCAAATCGTTAATATAGATTGTAAAGAGTTGGGGACCCAGCACCGACCCCTGCGGAACACCACTAGTTACTGATTGCCATTCTGAGAATGAACAATTTATCCCAACTCTCTGCCTTCTGTTAGATAGCCAATCCTCTATCCATGCCAGAATATTACCCCCAATCCCGTGATTTTTTATCTTAAGCAATAATCTTTTGTGTGGCACCTTGTCAAATGCCTTTTGGAAGTCCAAATACACTACGTCCACTGGTTCCCCTTTATCCACCCTATATGTTACTTCCTCAAAGAACTCCAGCAAATTTGTCAAACATGACTTCCCCTTCATAAAACCATGCTGACTTTGTCCTATTAAATGATGATTATCCAAATGTCCTGTTACTGTCTCCTTAATAATGGACTCCAAAATTTTACCTACCACAGATGTTAGGCTAACCGGTCTATAGTTTCCAGCCTTCTGTCTACTGCCCTTTTTAAATAAGGGTGTTACATTAGCAGTTTTCCAGTCTGCCGGGACCTTTGCTGAGTCCAGGGAGTTTTGGAAAATTATTACCAATGCATCCACAATCCCTACCGCCACTTCCCTCAAGACCCTAGGATGTAAGCCATCAGGTCCAGGTGATTTATCTGCCTTGAGTCCCATTATTTTACCGAGTACCACTTCCTTAGTGATTTTGATCGTGTTTAGCTCCTCCCCCCCATAGCCCCCTGTTTGTCCAGTGTTGGGATATTCTTAGTGTCTTCTACTGTAAAGACTGATACAAAATATTCATTCAGTGTTTTTGCCATCTCCATATTTCCCACCATTAATTTCCCGGTCTCATCCTCTAAGGGACCAACATTTACTTTAGCCACCCTTTTTCTTTTTATTTAACTATAAAAACTCTTACTATCTGTTTTTATATTTTTTGCTAATTTACTTTCATAATCTATCTTCCCTTTCTTAATCAATCTTTTTGTTATTTTTTGCTGTCTTTTAAAGTTTTCCCAATCCTCTATCCTCCCACTAGATTTGGCTACCTTATATGCCATTGTTTTTAGTCGAATACTATCCTTAATTTCTTTACTTAGCCACGGATGGCTGTCTTTTCTTTTACACCCTTTTCTTCTCAGTGGAATATTTTTTTTTTGGAAGTTGTAAAATAACTCCTTAAATGTACACCACTGATCATGTATTGTCTTACCCTTTAATCTATTTTCCCAATCCACTCTACTCAATTCCACTCTCATACCTTCATAGTCTCCTTTATTCAAGCTTAGCACGCTTGTTTGAGATCCAACCTTCTCACCCTCTAATTGAATATGGAATTCAACCATGTTATGGTCACTCATTCCAAGGGGATCCTTTACTAGGACATTTTTAATTAATCCTGTCTCGTTACACAGGACCAGATCTAAGGTTGCTTGCCCTCTGGTCGGTTCAGTTACATACTGCTCAAGAAACCCATCCCTAATACACTCAATGAACTCATCCTCAAGGCAGCCCTGCCCAATTTGATTTGTCCAATTAATATGATAGTTAAAATCCCCCATAATTATAGATGTTCCCTTATTACAAGCCTCAACTATTTCCTGATTGATACTCCGTCCAACAGAGTTGCCACTGTTCGGAGGCCTATAGACTACGCCCACTAGTGTTTTTTTCCCCTTATTATTCCTTACCTCCACCCAAACTGTTTCATTATCCTGATCTTTTGACCCAATATCATTTCTCTGTATTACAGTGATTCCTTCCTTTATTAACATAGCCACCCCACCTCCCCTTCCTTCCTGCCTGTCCTTCCTGATCGTTAAATAACCTGGTATGTTTAATTCCCAGGCATTGTCACCCTGCAGCCATGTTTCTGTAATGGCCACAAGATCATACCCATATGCAGTTATTTGTGCCATTAACTCGTCTATTTTGTTACGAATGCTACGTGCATTCAGATAGAGAACTTTCAAATATGTTTTGTGACACTTAGTTCCTGCTTTTGCCCTTTTTATTACTTTACCTTTTACTCCATACCTTCTGCCCCTTCCTGACACGCTCTGGTTTTTAATTTCCCCACTGCTACCTAAGTCTATGACCTTCTCTGTTGTCATTTTTATAATTTGCTCTCTAGGAACCTCCCCCCCACTAGTTAGTTTAAAGCCCTCTCTACAGCCCTAGTTATATGATCCGCCAGGACTCTAGTCCCAGCACTGGCCAAGTGAAGCCTGTCCCAACGGAACAGCTCCCTCCTGCCCCAGTACTGGTGCCAGTGTCCCAGGAAGCAAAACCCATTTCTCCCACACCAGTCTTTGAGCCACGCATTTAACTCTCTAATTTTATTTGTCCTAGCCAAATTCGCTCGTGGCTCAGGTAATAATCCAGAGATTATTACCCTTGAGGTTCTGTTTTTTAATTTGACCCCTAGCTGCTCATACTCCTTTAACAGAACCGGCTTCCTAGTCCTATCTACGTCGTTTGTACCAACATGGACCACGACAACTGGATCCACCGTAAGTTTCTTTCCAGCCCAGAGGAGATGTCCTTAACCCAGGAACCATTCTGGTGAACCTTCGTTGCACTCCCTCTAAGGCAAGTATGTCTTTCCTTAGGTAAAGAGACCAGAACTGTACACAATACTCCAGGTGTGGTCTCACCAATGCCCTGTATAATTGCAGTAAGACTTCTTTACTCTTATACTCTAATCCCTTTGTAATAAAAGCTAACATACCATTTGCTTTCCTAATTGCTTGCTGTATCTGTATGTTAATTTTCTGTGATTCATGTACAAGGACACCCAGGTCCCTCTGAATGCAAACATTTCCCAGTCTCTCACCATTCAAAAAATATTCTGCTTTTTTGTTTTTCCTACCAAAGTGGATAACTTCACACTTCCCCACATTGTATTTTATTTGCCATGTTCTTGCCAATTCAGTCTATATCTCTCTGCAGTCTCTTTGTGTTCTCCTCACAGATTACTTTCCCACCCAACTTTGTATCATCAGCAAACTTAGACACATTACACTCAGTCCCTTCCCCTAAATCATTAATATAGATTGTGACTAGCTGAGGCCCCAGCACTGATCCTTGTGGCACCCCACTAGTTACAGCCTGCCAACCCGAAAATGACCCGTTCATCCCTGCTCTCTCTTTTCTGTCCGTTAACCAATCCTCAATCCATGCTAGTATATTACCCCCAGTCCCATGAGTCCTAATTTTGTGTAATAACCTCTTGTGTGGCACCTTATCAAATGCTTTTTGAAAATCCAAATACACCACATCCACTGGTTCCCTATTATCCATCCTATTAGTTACATCTTCAAAAAACTCTAACAGATTTGTCAAACACGATTCCCCTTTCATAAAACCATGTTAACTCTGCCTAATCCTATTATGATTTTCTAAATGCCCCATTACCACGTCCCTAATAATTTTGCTTCCCTTTCCTCTGTCTCCCTGCACAGGTTCCCAACCCCCTGCCATTTTAGTTTAAACCCTCCCCAACAGCACTAGCAAACACTCCCCCTAGGACATCGGTTCTGGCCCCGCCCAGGTGCAAACCATCCAGTTTGTACTGGTCCCACCTCCCCCCCAGAACCGGTTCCAATGTCCCAGGAATTTGAATCCCTCCCCCTTGCACCATTCCTATAGCCACGTATTCATCTGAAATATCCTTCTATTTCTACTCTGACTAGCATATGGCACTGGTAGCAATCCTGAGATTACTACCTTTTGAGGTCCTATTTTTTAAACTTACCTCCTAACTCCCAATATTCAGTTCTTAGGACCTCGTCCCATTTTTTTTACCTATATCGTTGGTACCTATATGCACCATGACAACTGGCTGTTCACCCTCCCCCTCCAGAATTCCCTGCAGCCGCTCCGAGACATCCTTGACCCTTGCACCAGAGAGGCAACATACCATCCTGGAGTCTCATTTGCAGATGCAGAAATGCCTGTCTATTCCCTTTACAATAGAATCCCCTATCACTATAGCTCTCCCGCTCTTTTTCCTCCCGTTCTGTGCAGCAGGACCACCCATGGTGCCAGGAAGTTGGCTGCTGCTGCCTTTCCCCAATAAGCCATCTCCCTCAACAATATCCAAAGCGGTATATCTGTTTGAAAGGGGGATGGCCACAGGGGACCCCTGCACTACCTGCCTGCGCCTACTACTCTGCCTGGTGGCCACCCATTCCCTTCCTGCCTGTTGCCTGTGCAGCCTTTACCTGTGGTGTGACCAACTCCCTAAACGTGCTATCCACGATGTCCTCAGCATCACGAATGCTCCAGTATGTATCCATTCGCAGCTCCAGCACCACAATGCGGTGTAGCTGCAGCTGGATACACTTCCCGCACACATGGTCGTCAGGCACACAAGAAGTGTCCCTGATTTCCCACATAGTGCAGGAGGAGCATGTCACGAGACCGAGCTGTGCTGCCATGACTTACCCTTTAATTAATTCAAATTAAATTAAATCAAATCAATCCCACTAATTACACTACAATTAAATGATATACTCAAGGGCCCTTGTTTACTACCACTCCCCGCTACATAACAGAGACCCTAGAAACTTTGAACCACAAAAATTAAGTTTGGAAAAAAGCGAGAAAGAGAGAAATACTCACCAACGAATCACTTAACTGCTTTCTGGTGATGTCACACTTCGATAACTTTTTACTTCTCGCTGGTCCCGCCGGAGTGTCTGGGCCGCTCTCTCGCTCCCCGCACTTTAACTCCTCGTTCTCCGCGCTCAGTCTCCACCCAGGGCCACTCTCACTGGTGCCGCCAGTGTATCTGGGCTGCTCTCATTCCCCGCTCCTTAACTCCTCAGTCTCCGCGCTCAGTCTCCACCCAGGGCCGCTCTCGCTTCTCGCTCTTTAACTCCTTGGCCTCCCCGCTCAGTCTCCACCCAGGGCCGCTCTCGCTGCTGCCGCCGGTGTGTCTGGGCCGCTCTCGCTCCCTGCTCTTTAACTCCTCGGTTTCCGCGCTCAGTCTCCACCCAGGGCCACTCTCGCTGCTGCCGCCGGTGTGTCTGGGCCGCTCTTTCTCCCCGCGCTTTAACTCTTCGGTTTCTGCGCTCAGTCTCCACCCAGGGCCGCTCTCGCTGCTGCCGCCGGTGTGTCTGGGCCGCTCTCATTCCCCGCTCTTTAACTCCTCGGTCTCCACGCTCAGTCTCCACCCAGGGCCGCTCTCGCTGGTGCCGCCGGTGTGTCTGGGCCGCTCTCGCTCCTCGCTCTTTAACTCCTCGGTCTCCGTGCTCAGTCTCCACCCAGGGCCGCTCTCGCTGCGGCCGGTGCTAACACTGAGACACACACGGGCCGTACAGTACCAGACGGGAGTGAATCGTTCCCTTTGACCCACTGTGTGTACTGTACATGCACAGGAGCTGACACTGAGACACACACAGGCCAAACAGTACCAGACAGGAGTGAATCGTTCCCTTTTACCCACTGTGTACTGTACATGTACAGGAGCAGACACTGAGACACACACATGGGCCGTACAGTACCAGACAGGAGTGAATCATTCCCTTTTACCTGCTGTGTGCTGTACATGTACAGGAGCTGACACGGAGACACACACACGGGCCGTACATACCAGATGGGAGTGAATTGTTCCCTTTTACCCGCTGTGTGCTGTACATGTACAAGAGCTGACACTGAGACACATACGGACCGTAGAGTACCAGACGGGAGTGAATCACTCCCTTTTACCCGGTATGCTGTACATGTACAGGAGCTGACTCTGAGACACACACGGGCCGTACAGTACCAGACGGGAGTGAATTGCTCCCTTTTACCCGCTGTGTGCTGTACATGTACAGGAGCTGGCAGAGACACACACGGGCTGTACAGTACCAGATGGGAGTGAATCGTTCCCTTTTACCCGCTGTGCCCTGTACATGTACAGGAGCTGACACTGAGACACACAGGGACTGTGCATTACCAGATGGGAGTGAAGCATTCCCTTTTACCTGCTGTGTGCTGTACATGTACAGGAGCTGACAGAGACACACACGGGCCGTACAGTACCAGACGGGAGTGAATCGTTCCCTGTTACCCGCTGTGTGCTGTACATGTACAGGAGCTGACACTGAGACACACACAGGCCGTACAGTACCAGACGGGAGTGAATTGTTCCCTTTTACCCACTGTGTACTGTACATGTACAGGAGCTGACACTGAGACACACACGGGCCGTACAGTACCAGACGGGAGTGAATCATTCCCTTTTACCCGCTGTGTGCTGTACATGTACAGGAGCTGACACTGAGACACACACAGGCCGTACAGTACCAGACGGGAGTGAATTGTTCCCTTTTACCCGCTGTGTGCTGTACATGTACAGGAGCTGACACTGAGACACACACAGGCCGTACAGTACCAGACGGGAGTGAATCGTTCCCTTTTACCCGCTGTGTGCTGTACATGTACAGGAGCTGACACTGAGACACACACGGGCCGTACAGTACCAGACGGGAGTGAATCGTTCCCTTTTACCCGCTGTGTGCTGTACATGTACAGGAGCTTACACTGAGACACACACAGGCCGTACAGTACCAGACGGGAGTGAATTGTTCCCTTTTACACGGTGTACTGTACATGTACAGGAGCTGACACTGAGACACACACAGGCCGTACAGTACCAGACAGGAGTGAATTGTTCCCTTTTACACGGTGTACTGTACATGTACAGGAGCTGACACTGAGACACACACAGGCCGTACAGTACCAGACGGGAGTGAATTGTTCCCTTTTACACGGTGTACTGTACATGTACAGGAGCTGACACTGAGACACACACAGGCCGTATAGTACCAGACGGGAGTGAATTGTTCCCTTTTACACGGTGTACTGTACATGTACAGGAACTAACACAGAGACACACACGGGTCGTACAGTACCAGACGGGAGTGAATCGTTCCCTGTTACCCGCTGTGTGTACTGTACATGTACCGGAGTTGACACTGAGACACATATGGACCGTACATTACCAGACAGGAGTGAATCGTTCCCTTTTACCTGCTGTGCACTGTGCATGTACAGGAGCTGACACTGAGACACACACGGGCCGTACAGTACCAGACGGGAGTGAATCGTTCCCTTTTACCCGCTGTGCACTGTACATGTACAGGAGCTGACACTGAGACACACTGGGGCCGTACAGTACCAGACGGGAGTGAATCGTTCCCTTTGACCCGCAGTGTACCGTACATGCACAGGAGCTGACACTGAGACACACTGGGGCCGTACAGTACCAGACGGGAGTGAATCGTTCCCTTTTACCCGCTGTGTAATGTACATGTACAGGAGCTGACACTGAGACACACATGGGCCGTACAGTACCAGACGGGAGTGAATCGTTCCCTTTTACCCGCTGTGCCCTGTACATGTATAGGAGCTGACACTGAGACACACAGGGACTGTGCATTACCAGATGGGAGTGAATCATTCCCTTTTACCCGCTGTGTGCTGTACATATACAGGAGCTGACACTGAAACACACACGGTCCGTACAGTACCAGACGGGAGTGAATCGTTCCCTTTTACCCGCTGTGTACTGTAAACGTACAGGAGCTGGCAGAGACACACACAGGCCGTACAGTACCAGACGGGAGTGAATCGTTCCCTTTTACCCGCTGTGTACTGTACATGTACAGGAGCTGACACTGTGACACACACGGGACATACAGTACCAGACAGGAGTGAATTGTTCCCTTTTACCCGCTGTGTACTGTACATGTACAGGAGCTGACACTGAGACACACACGGGCTGTACAGTACCAGACAGGAGTGAATCGCTCCCTTTTACCCGCTGTGTACTGTACATGTACAGGAGCTGACACTGTGACACACACGGGACATACAGTACCAGACAGGAGTGAATTGTTCCCTCTTACCCGCTGTGTACTGTACATGTACAGGAGCTGACACTGAGACACACAGTGGCCGTACAGTACCAGACAGGAGTGATTTGTTCCCTTTTACCCGCTGTGTAATGGCCATGTACAGGAGCTGAGACTGAGACACACACGGGCCGTACAGTACCAGACGGGAGTGAATCGTTCCCTTTTACCTGCTGTGTGCTGTACATGTACAGGAGCTTACACTGAGACACACATGGGCCGTACAGTACCAGACGGGAGTGAATCGTTCCCTTTTACCCGCTGTGTACTGTACATGTATAGGAGCTGACACTGAGACACACATGGGCCGCACAGTACCAGACAGGAGTGATTTGTTCCCTTTTACCCGCTGTGTGCTCTGCTTTTTTTAACCCTGGTCTGCTGCCCTGTTTAAGGTAGGTCAGTGCTGACACTGAGCCATTGATGCCAGTGGGTGATGTCAGTGGGTGATGTCAGTGGATGATGTCAGGCTGTGTGTAATTCACTGTGTGGTGTCAGTTTCACAACTCAGCCAGATTTCCTGCTCAACTTCCTCTTGGGAGTGTCTCCAACTAACTCTCACAGCTCCAGATGTACAGCTCCCTCACCGAGCTTCCCCTGTCTTATTCGCGTCAAGCCCCCTCGTGTCTCTCTCTCTCTGTCTCTCTCTGTCTCTCTCTCTCTCTGTCTGTGTCTTTCTGTGTGTCTCTTTCTCTCTGTGTCTCACTGTGTTTCTCTCTGTCTCTATCTTTCTGTGTGTCTCTCTCTCTGTCTCTCTGTGTCTGTGTCTTTCTGTGTGTCTCTTTCTCTGTGTCTCACTGTGTTTCTCTCTGTCTCTATCTTTCTGTGTGTCTCTCTCTCTGTCTCTTTCTCTCTCTGTCTTTGTGTGTCTGTGTGTGTGTTTCTCTCTCTGTGTGTCTGTGTGTGTGTGTCTCTCTCTGTCTCTCTCTCTCTCTGTGTCTGTGTGTGTGTGTCTCTCTCTCTGTCTCTCTCTCGCTGTGTCTGTGTGTGTCTCTGTCTCTGTCTCTCTCTCTCTCTCTGTCTCTCTGTGTCTGTGTGTGTGTCTCTCTCTCTTTGTCTCTCTCTCTCTCTCTGTCTGTGTGCGTGTGTCTCTCTGTCTTTCTGCGTGTCTCTCTCTGTGTCTCTCTCTCACTGTGTTTCTCTGTGTCGCTCTCACTGTGTTTCTCTCTGTCTCACTGTGTTTCTCTCTGTGTCTCTCTGTATCTCTGTGTCTCATTGTGTCTCTCTGTTTCTTTCCCTCTCTGTTTCTCTCTCACTGTCAGCCGTGGCTCAGTGGGTAGCACACTCGTCTCTGAGTCAGATGGTTGTGGGTTCAATTCCCACTCCAGGGACTTGAGCACATAAATCTAGGCTGACACTCCAGTGCAGTGCTGCAGGAGTGCTGCACTGTCGGAGGTGCCGTCTTTCAGATGAGATGTTAAACCGAGGCCCCGTCTGCTCTCACAGATGGACATAAAAGATCCCATGGCCACTATTTCAAAGAAGAGCAGTGGGAGGTGTCCTGGGGCCAATATTTATCCCTCAATCAACATCCCTAAAACAGATGATCTGGTCATTGTTACCTTGCTGTTTGTGGAAGCTTGCTGTGCACAAATTGGCTGCCGCGTTTCCTACATTACAGCAGTGACTACACTTCAATAAGTATTTAATTGGCTGTAAAGTGCTTTGAGATGTCTGGTGGTCGTGAAAGGCGCTATATAAATGTAAGTCTTTCTTTTTCCTACTCCCTCACTCTGTCTCCCTCACTCTTTCACTCTCCTACCTCTCTCTCTCTGACTCTCTCTCTGTCACACTCTCTCTCTGTGGAGAAGATGTTTCCACTTGGGGGGGAGACCAGAACTAGGGGCCATAAATATAAGATAATCACTAATAAATCAAATCGGGAATTCAGGAGAAACTTCTTTACCCAGAGAGTGGTGAGAATGTGGAACTTGCTACTGTTACGTCCGTGTATAAGAAGACACAGACTGCGGAGAACGGTACAATGGGTGTTTACTCAACGTGGCTCAGACTGCAACTGATCTGTACAGATTACTACTCAGCGTTATATACAGGTGTGGTCACTGCCGGTACTACAGTATACATGAGCTGTAAAAAGTAGTTCCCCCCTTAAAGGTACATACATTACAGCTACCACAGGGAGTGATTGGGACAAATAGCATCGATGCATTTAAGGGGAAGCTTGAGATGTCCTTCTGATCACATATCTGCTCCATCACCAAGACCGCCTATTTCCACCTCCGTAACCTTGCCCGTCTCCGCCCTGGCCTCAGCTCATCTGCTGCTGAAACCCTCATTTGATTTGATTTGATCCATGCCTTTGTTACCTCTAGACTTGACTATTCCAACGCACTCCTGGCTGGCCTCCCACATTCTACCCTATGTAAACTTGAGGTCATCCAAAACTCAGTTGTCCATGTCCTAACTCGCACCAAGTCCCGTTCGCCCATCACCCCTGTGCTCGGTGACCTCTTGGCTCCTGGTTAAGTAACACCTTGATTTCAAAATTCTCATCCTTGTTTTCAAATCCCTCCATGGCCTCGCCCCTCTCCCTATCTCTTATCTCCTACGACCCTCCGAGATATCAGCACTCCGCCAATTCTGACCTCTTGTGCGTCCCCGATTATAATCGCTCTACTATTGGCGGCTGTGCCTTCAGCTGCCTGGGCCCTAAGCTCTGGAATTTCCTCCCTAAACTTCTCCGCCTCTCTCTCCTCCTTTAAGATGCCCCTTAAAACCTACCTCTTTGACCAAGCTTTTGATCACCTGCCCTAATCTCTCCGTATGTGGCTCGGCGTCAAATTTTGTTTGATATCATTTTTGTGAAGCGCCTTGGGATGTTTTACTACGTTAAAGGTGCTGTATAAATAAAAGTTGTTCTTGAAGCTCGACATAGAATAGAAAGGAATAGAAGGTTATAGAACGGTTACAGCGTGGAAGAAGGCCATTCGGCCCATTGAGCCCGTGCCGACTCTCAGCTAGTCCCACTCCCCTGCCCTATCCCTGTAGCCCTGCAATTTGTTTCCTTCAGGTACTTATCCAACTCCCTTTTGGAAGCCACGATTGAGTCTGCCTCCACCACCCTCTCAGGCAGTGCATTCCAGATCCTAACCACTCGCTGCGTAAAAAGGTTTTCCCTCCTGTCACCTTTGGTTCTTTTGCCAATCACCTTAAATCTGTGTCCTCTGGTTCTCGACCCTTCCGTCACTGGGAACAGTTTCTCTCTATCTACACTGTCCAGACCCCTCATGATTTTGAGCACCTCTATCAAATCTCCTCTCAACCTTCTCTGCTCCAAGGAGAACAACCCCAGCTTCTCCAGTCTATCCACGTAACTGAAGTCCCTCATTCCTGGAATCATTCTCGTCAATCTTTTCTGCACCCTCTCTAAGGCCTTCACACTCTTCCTAAAGTGCGGTGTCCAGAATTGGACACAATCCTCCAGTTGGGTTATGCAGATAGGGTGAGATGAAGTGGGAGTGGGAGGAGGCTCGTGTGGAGCATAAACACCGGCACGGACCAGTTGGGCCGAATGGCCTGTTTCTGCAGCTGTGCATTGACTGCAATTCTATGTAAACATGTCACGCTGTCATTGCACCCACTCGCCAGTGGTGGCGTGTTCCTGTGCTGCACGTTCCATGTAATTCTATCGGGTTGCTCCACTCGGTCGACTGGCCCTCAATTGCGCGCTTTAGGGCCGTTGCCGCGATTTGGAGACGCTCCCCTCTGGCTCCAGTGCGAAACCCAGGGAAATGAGAAACAAGGAGAAAGACAATTAGTTTCAGTAGCTGACGAAAACGCCCACATACCATCAGACAGAGAGAGAGCGCACACACAAACACATCTGAGTTGCCATGGGTGAAGGAATATGACTCAGC
This sequence comes from Somniosus microcephalus, assembly GCF_052327205.1. Classification (NCBI taxonomy): domain Eukaryota; kingdom Metazoa; phylum Chordata; class Chondrichthyes; order Squaliformes; family Somniosidae; genus Somniosus; species Somniosus microcephalus. The sequence goes on from NW_028225179.1 coordinate 71,983,439, forward strand.
GAGAGAAAGAGGAGAGAGAGAAGTAAGGAATGGAGAGGTAAAGCGGGGTTTCGCTCAGGTCCTGTTTGAAGTGAGCCAGTGGCTGGAGGATTCCTCACACAGAGAACTCAGCTCCCTCTCGCTCTGTCCCTCCGAGTGCGGACTGCAAGATTGGAAACTTCACCTCACCCTAGGAATTCTACTGGGACACATTAAGGTGAGTGTGTGAGTCTTCAATGGAATGAATCCAGGCATCCCTCTGGGACCAGGTGTCACAATGCGTTAGATACACTGTCCTTTCCCCCTCTGGGACTTGGTGTCACAGTGTGTTAGATACACTGTCCTTTCCCCCTCTGGGACAGGGTGTCACAGTGTGTTAGATACACTGTCCTTTCCCCCTCTGGGACAGGGTGTCACAGTGTGTTAGATACACTGTCCTTTCCCCCTCTGGGACCAGGTGTCACAGTGCATTAGATACACTGTCCTTTCCCCCTCTGGGACCGGGTGTCACAGTGCATTAGATACACTGTCCTTTCCCCCTCTGGGACCGGGAGTCACAGTGAGTTAGATACACTGTCCTTTCCCCCTCTGGGACCGGGTGTCACAGTGTGTTAGATACACTGTCCTTTCCCCCTCTGGGACCGGGTGTCACAGTGCGTTAGATACACTGTCCTTTCCCCCTCTGGGACTGGGTGTCACAGTGTGTTAGATACACTGTCCTTTCCCCCTCTGGGACCGGGTGTCACAGTGCGTTGGATACACTGTCCTTTCCCCCTCTGGCACCGGTTATCACAGTGCGTTAGATACACTGTCCATTCCCCCTCTGGGACCGGGTGTCACTATGCGTTAGATACACTGTCCATTCCCCCTCTGGGACTGTGTGTCACAGTGCGTTAGATACACTGTCCTTTCCCCCTCTGGGACCAGGTGTCACAGTGCGTTAGATACACTGTCCTTTCCCCCTCTGGGACCGGGTGTCACAGTGCGTTAGATACACTGTCCTTCCCCCCTCTGGGATTGGGTGTCACAGTGCGTTAGATACACTGTCCTTTCCCCCTCTGGGACCGGGTGTCACAGTGTGTTAGATACACTGTCCTTTCCCCTCTGGGACCGGGTGTCACAGTGCGTTAGATACACCGTCCTTTCCCCCTCTGGGACCGGGAGTCACAGTGAGTTAGATACACTGTCCTTTCCCCCTCTGGGACCGGGTGTCACAGTGTGTTAGATACACTGTCCTTTCCCCCTCTGGGACCGGGTGTCACAGTGCGTTAGATACACTGTCCTTTCCCCCTCTGGGACTGGGTGTCACAGTGTGTTAGATACACTGTCCTTTCCCCCTCTGGGACCGGGTGTCACAGTGCGTTGGATACACTGTCCTTTCCCCCTCTGGCACCGGTTATCACAGTGCGTTAGATACACTGTCCATTCCCCCTCTGGGACCGGGTGTCACTATGCGTTAGATACACTGTCCATTCCCCCTCTGGGACTGTGTGTCACAGTGCGTTAGATACACTGTCCTTTCCCCCTCTGGGACCAGGTGTCACAGTGCGTTAGATACACTGTCCTTTCCCCCTCTGGGACCGGGTGTCACAGTGCGTTAGATACACTGTCCTTCCCCCCTCTGGGATTGGGTGTCACAGTGCGTTAGATACACTGTCCTTTCCCCCTCTGGGACCGGGTGTCACAGTGTGTTAGATACACTGTCCTTTCCCCCTCTGGGACCGGGTGTCACAGTGCGTTAGATACACTGTCCTTCCCCCCTCTGGGATTGGGTGTCACAGTGCGTTAGATACACTGTCCTTTCCCCCTCTGGGACCGGGTGTCACAGTGCGTTAGATACACTGTCCATTCCCCCTCTGGGACTGTGTGTCACAGTGCGTTAGATACACTGTCCTTTCCCCCTCTGGGACCAGGTGTCACAGTGCGTTAGATACACTGTCCTTTCCCCCTCTGGGACCGGGTGTCACAGTGCGTTAGATACACTGTCCTTCCCCCCTCTGGGATTGGGTGTCACAGTGCGTTAGATACACTGTCCTTCCCCCCTCTGGGATTGGGTGTCACAGTGCGTTAGATACACTGTCCTTTCCCCCTCTGGGACCGGGTGTCACAGTGCGTTAGATACACTGTCCTTTCCCCCTCTGGGACCGGGTGTCACAGTGTGTTAGATACACTGTCCTTTCCCCCTCTGGGACCGGGTGTCACAGTGTGTTAGATACACTGTCCTTTCCCCCTCTGGGATTGGGTGTCACAGTGTGTCAGATACACTGTCCTTTCCCCCTCTGGGACCGGGTGTCACAGTGCGTTAGATACACTGTCCTTCCCCCCTCTGGGATTGGGTGTCACAGTGCGTTAGATACACTGTCCTTTCCCCCTCTGGGATTGGGTGTCACAGTGTGTCAGATACACTGTCCTTTCCCCCTCTGGGACCGGGTGTCACAGTGCGTTAGATAAACTGTCCTTTCCCCCTCTGGGACCAGGTGTCACAGTGCGTTATATACACTGTCCTTTCCCCCTCTGGGACCGGGTGTCACAGTGCATTAGATACACTGTCCTTTGCCTCTCTGTGACTGGACCGTACACAGAGGAGGAAAGGCAAGGCTCCACCCCAGGCCTATTCTCAGTGAGCAGTCGGTCAGGTTGAAGCCTCACCTTTTTTTCGGGAGACCGATTGAGTGGTGGAAGTCGGGTGAGGAGACCAACGGGTCCTACTGCAAAGGCTGCTACGGCCGAACAGCCGTCCAACACCCCGTCGCTGCCTTTGGTCGCCGGGGGAGAGGGGGCTGCTCGGTTTGGGTTAGGGGGTCAGTTCTCGACCCCCGTGGACCAATCTCCAGGCAGAGGGCCTTCAAGAGCGGGCCAGGCATATCGATGTAATAAGGGTCATCTGAGCCTGTGTGAGGAGTTTCCTGTCCCATTCGCGCCCTTTGCTGCTACAGTGATGGTGGACTGTTAGGGAATTCCGGTGAGACCAGTTTAACCACAATCCGAGTCACAATGTGTGTTACCATCAAATCAGATGATTGCACCACCGCTAAATATTTATTCAAGTTAGTCGTTCAGTTCCGCCCCTTCCCCTCACATACACACACACACACTGACTGGTGTCTCAGTTCCTCTCTCTAAGAACATAAGAAATAGGAGCAGGAGTCGGCCATTTGGCCCTTCGAGCCTGCTACGCCATTCAATAAGATCATGGCTGATCTTCTACCTCTCCTGCACTTTCCTGCCCGATCCCCATATCCCTTGATTTCCTTAATATTCAAAAGTCTATCGATCTCTGTCTTGAATATACCCAATGACTGAACCTCCACAGCCCTCTGGGGTACAGAATTCCAAAGATTCACCACCCTCCGAGTGAAGAAATTTCTCATCTCAGTCTTAAATGGCCGACCCCTTATTCTGAGACTGTGACCCCTGGTTCTGGACTCCCCAGCCAGGGGAAACATCCTCCCTGCATCTACCCTGTCAAGCCCTGTAAGAATCTTGTATGTTTCAATTAAATCACCTCTCATTCTTCTAAACTCTAGAGAATATTGGCCTAGTCTACTCAATCTCTCCTCATAGGACAATCCCCCCATCCCAGGAATCAGTCTGGTGAACTGTCTATGTCCCCTTGAAGCCTCCTTACATCCTCCTCACAACTTACATTCCCAGCCAGCTTTGTATCATCAGCAAACTTGGATATATTACATTTGGTCCCCTCATCCAAATCATTGATGTAGATTGTGAATAGCTGAAGTCCAAGCACTGATCCTTGCTGTACCACACTAGTTACAACCCGCCAACCCAAAAATGACCCATTTATTCCTACTGTTTTCTGTCCATTAACCAATCCTCAATCCATGCTAGTATTTTACCCCCAATCCCATGAGCCCTAATTTTGTTTAATAACCTCTTGTGTGGCACCTTATCGAATGCCTTCTGAAAATCCAAATACACCACATCCACTGGTACGATAGCAAAATACCGTGGATGCTGGAAATCCGAAATAACAACAGAAAATGCTGGAAAAACTCAGCAGGCCAGGCAACATCCGTGGAGAGAGAAATAGAGTCAACATTTCAGGTCGAAACCCTTTGTCAGGGCTGAGACAAACACAGGGAATGAAATCGATTAAAAGGCCAGTTTGGGGGCTGGGAGAGAACAAGAGAAGTGAAGAGACATTAAGAGGTATTCAAAACCAGACGAGATGGTGATCGGACTAGTGGAGACAAAAGACGGCTCTAGATTAGGTGTGAAATGTTCTGGCAGAATGGGAGACAGCTGCCATGTGGGAGAGAGAAAAAGGGGGAAGGGCACAAAACAAAAGTGTGGATAAAAAATAAAAGTAAAAATGTAATAGGGGCCGAGGTTATGATCTGAAATTGTTGAACTCGATATTGAGTCCGGAAGGCTGTTAAGTGCCTAATCGGAAGATGAGGTGCTGTTCCTCGAGCTAACGCTGAGCTTCCGTGGAACAATGCAAAAGCCCGAGTACGGTGAGGTCTGAGTGGGAATGGGGCGGTGAATTAAAATGACAGGCGACCAGAAGCTCGGGTCACCTTTACAGATTGAACGGAGGTGTTCCGCAAAGCGGTCACCCAATCTGCATTTGGTCTCCCCAATGTAGAGGAGACCACATCGTGAGCAGCTGGTTCCCCCTTATCTATTCTGATATTACAACCTCAAAAAACTCTTAACAGATTTGTCAACCGCCAATTCCCTTTCATAAATCCATGTTGACTCCGCCCAATCCTGTTATTATTTTCCAAGTGCCCTGTTACCGCTTCCTTAATAATAGATTCTAGCATTTTCCCTACTACTGATGTCAGGCTAACTGGTCTGTAGTTCTCCGTTTTCTCTCTCCCGCCTTTCTTAAATAGTGGGGTTACATTTGCTACCTTCCAATCCGCGGGAACCATTCTAGAATCTATGGAATTTTGGAAAATGACAATCAATGCATCCACTACAATACAATACAATACAAATCGCTTTATTGGCATGATAAGGTACATCTTATGTTGCCAAAGCATCAAAATACATTTATATCTCTTGCAAAACCCTAGGGTGTAGCCCATCAGGTCCAGGGGATTTATTGGCTTTCAGTCCCATTAATTTCGCCAGAACTATTTCTTTACTAATACTAATTTCTTTCAGTTCCTCATTCCTTGTTTCTTCACCTTTGCCAGGAAGTTTTTTGCATCTTCTTCTGTGAAGACAGACACAAAGAATTTGTTTAATTTCTCTGCTATTTTCTTATTCTCCAAACTCAGCCTGTAAGGGACCCACATTTACTTTCACTAATCTTTTCCTTTTTACAATATCTATAGAAGCTTTTACAGTCTCGGGGCGATATCTGTACACTGACTAGTGTCTCAGTCCCCTCTCTCAGGGAGATATCTGTACACTGACTGGTGTCTCTCAGGGAGATATCTGTACACTGACTGGTGTCTCAGTCCCCGCTCTCTCAGGGAGATATCTGTACACTGACTGGTGTCTCAGGCCCCTCACCCTCAGGGAGATATCTGTTCACTGACTGGTGTCTCTCAGTCAATACAATACAATAATACAATACAAATCGCTTTATTGGCATGATAAGGTACATCTTATGTTGCCAAAGCATCAAAATACATTTATGGTTGAACACATAAACGCCGTTCCATTCATACAGTGTATAAACAGGTATATCCCTGAGTTTATAAATATATTTTCGCCTTGTTTATATATACTCTTGTCTTAGTTTACTGGTTGTCCCTCTGTTCATGGCAAGCTGTAACATAGTGTGCCGCCAGTGTTACACAGCTTCTCTCCTCCCCCAGTAGGAATGGGAGTTTTTGGTTGTCAGTCAGATTTCTGAATTCAGGGCATATTTGTGAGAATTTTTGATTCCCCTCTCTCTCAGGGAGATATCTGTACACTGACTGGTGTCTCTCAGTCCCCCTCTCACAGGGAGATATCTGTACACTGACTGGTGTCTCTCAGTCCCTCTCACTCAGGGAGATATCTGTACACTGACTGGTGTCTCTCAGTCCCCTCTCTCTCAGGGAGATATCTGTACACTGACTGGTGTCTCTCAGTCCCTCTCACTCAGGGAGATATCTGTACACTGACTGGTGTCTCTCAGTCCCCTCTCTCAGGGAGATATCTGTACACTGACTGGTGTCTCTCAGTCCCCTCTCTCAGGGAGATATCTGTACACTGACTGGTGTCTCTCAGTCCCTCTCTTTCAGGGAGATATCTGTACACTGACTGGTGTCTCAGGCCCCTCACCCTCAGGGAGATATCTGTCCACTGACTGGTGTCTCTCAGTCCTTTCTCTCTCAGGGAGACATCTGTACACTGACTGGTGTCTCTCAGTCCCCCTCTCACAGGGAGATATCTGTACACTGACTGGTGTCTCTCAGTCCCTCTCACAGGGAGATATCCGTACACTGACTGGTGTCTCTCAGTCCCCCTCTCACAGGGAGATATCTGTACACTGACTGGTGTCTCTCAGTCCGCCTCTCACAGGGAGATATCTGTACACTGACTGGTGTCTCTCAGTTCCCTCTCTCTCAGGGAGATATCTGTACACTGACTGGTGTCTCTCAGTCCCTCTCACTCAGGGAGATATCTGTACACTGACTGGTGTCTCTCAGTCCCCTCTCTCACAGGGAGATATCTGTACACTGACTGGTGTCTCTCAGTCCCCTCTCCCTCAGGGAGATATCTGTACACTGACTGGTGTCTCAGTCCCCTCTCTCAGGGAGATATCTGTACACTGACTGGTGTCTCTCAGTCCCTCTCTCTCAGGGAGATATCTGTACACTGACTGGTGTCTCTCAGTCCCTCTCTCTCAGGGAGATATCTGTACACTGACTGGTGTCTCAGTCCCCTCTCTCAGGGAGATATCTGTACACTGACTGGTGTCTCTCAGTCCCTCTCCCTCAGGGAGATATCTGTATACTGACTGGTATCTCTCAGGGAGATATCTGTACACTGACTGGTGTCCCTCAGTACCCCCTCTCTCGGGGAGATATCTGTACACTGACTGGTGTCTCTCAGTCCCTCTCCCTCAAGGAGATATCTGTATACTGACTGGTATCTCTCAGGGAGATATCTGTACACTGACTGGTGTCTCTCAATCCCCTCTCTCTCAGGGAGATATCTGTACACTGACTGGTGTCTTGCAGTCCCCTCTCCCCCAGAGATCTGTATACCTCCTGCCTACAAGACCATAACAGCTTGCAGTCTCAGGAACTCCCCCCTGCTCATCTTCCCGCAGTAGCCGTGGGAATCTTTTACATCTACCTGCAAGGGCGGACGGGGCCCTCGGTTTGACGTCTCATCCCGAAAGATGGCACAGCGTAGCACTCCCTCAGTACTGGCAACTGGGGACCATTGGCCTGGATTATGGGGCTCGGGTCACTGGAGTGTGTGGGGCTCGAACCCACGACCTTGTCTCAGGAGGGGCAGAGCGTGCTACCCACAGAAACATGGCTGACATAGTGAGGCAGGGGCGGGAGGGTGGGGAGACCATGGGATCGGAGGACCGGGATGGGTTCGCGTTTTTTTTCAGTGCGGGGTCGAAATCTGACACCTGCTGCTTCTGGCTCCACATTCAGGTGAGTTTATGTCAAACACTTACCTTGTTGGTTGCCGCCTGCAGAGGTCCCAAATAGTCCTGCTTTTCCTGAACACTGCCTGTGCTGACTGCTTGAGGGCCCGCCAAACTCCCAGTCAGGGCCTCAAACAGGCCTGAGGCCCCGCTATTCTGCATTTGCCAAAGGCCTGAGGCCTGTTGCAGGCACGGGGCCTGCACGCTGATTTTGCAGCCTTTTACCAATATGGCGGGAAGAGCAGCCCCGTAATAAGGCTGCGCTTCCTCGCCCGCTATTTTGGAGGCTTAGGAGTCCATTTAGCGCCTGAAAAAAACAGGCACTCACACGGTTCGAATTTCTAGACCCCGGTGGTCAAGGCCAGGCAGGTCGTCTAAGCAATGAGTGCGATTTTACTCTGTTCCGTCAAAGTTGTGCCATTTTGGTAGGAAGATTGAGGAGCGGCAATATCAACTAAATTAGGAAAGCTAATAGAATGTTAGCGCGTTTATTGCGAGGGGAATTGAATACAAAAGTAGGGAGGTTATGCTTCAGTTATACAGGGCATTGGGTGAGACCACATCTGGAGCACTGTGTACAGTATTGTCTCCTTATTTAAGGAAGGATGTAAATGTGTTGGAAGCAGTTCAGAGAAGGTTTACTAGACTAATACCGGGAATGGGGGGGTTGTCTTATGAGGAAAGGTTGGACAGGCTAGGCTTGTATCCGCTGGAGTTTAGAAGCGTAAGAGGTGACATGATTGAAATATATAAGATCCTGAGGGGCCTGGACAGTGTGGATGTGGTGAGAATGTTTCTTCTTGTGGGAGAATCTAGAACTAGGGGTCACTGTTTAAAAATAAGGGGTCGCCCATTTAAGACAGATGAGACATTTTTTCTCTCAGAGGATCGTGAGTCTTTGGAACTCTCTTCCTCAGAGGGCGGTGGAAGCAGAGTCTTTTATTGAATGGCGGAGCAGGTTCGAGGGGCCGACTCCTGCTCCTAATTTGTATGTATGTACAATTTTAAAGCGTTGCAGGAACAGACAAACCTGGGGGCGTATGTACACAAATATTTGAACGCGGCAGGGCAGGTTGAGATCCTTGGCTTATAGAGGCAGGGAGTACAAAGGCCAGGAAGTTATGCTAAATCTTTATAAATCACTGGTTAGGCCTCAGCTGCTGTATGGAGTCCAACTCTGGGCACCACCCTTTAGGAAGGATGCCAAGGCCTTAGGGAGGGTGCAGTAGAGATTTACTAGAATGGTGCCAGGGATGAGGGACTTCAGTTATGCAGAGAGACTGGAGAAGCTGGAATTGTTCTCTTTAGAGCAGAGAAGGTTATGGGGAAATTTGATAGAGGTGTTCAAAAATCATGAAGGGTTTTGAGAGAGTAAATAAGGAGAAACTGTTTCCACGGGTGGGTAACCAGAGGACACAGGTTTAAGGATTAAGCAAAAGAATCCGTCTTTTGGATGAGACGTTAAACGAGGCCCTCTCAAGTGGACGTTATAAGAGCCCATGGCCACTATTTCGAAGAGGAGGAGAGGGGGAGTCAAAAGAAAAGTACTTCATTGGCTGTAAAGCGCTTGGCGCCATCCTGAGGTTGCGAAAGGCGTTGTCGAAATACAAATCCTTCTGTCTAACCAGTGGGGGAGATGAAAATTGTTTTTACGCAGCGAGTTGTGATCTGGAACGCGCTGCCTGAAAGGGCGGTGGAAGCAGATTCAATAGTGACTTTCAAAAAAGGGGAATTGGATAAATACTTGAAAGGGGAGAAAATTTGCAGGGCTGCCGGAGGGGGGGGGGGGGGTGGGCAGTGGTGGGACGAGCGGGACTAATTGGAGAGCTCTTTCAAAAGAGCCGGCACAGGCAGGATGGGCCGAACGGCCTCCTTCTGTGCTGCATGACACCATGAAACACTGCGCAGACGCTTTGAAGAGCGCCCACAGCTGCGGGAAGGTCGCACTCGGCAGGGGACAGGAACCGCGACAGGAAGGAACTGAGAGGGATGGTTAAAAGTAGGAATTGCCGATGCCAGCATTTCTGCTGGCCGCCTGAAGGTCACAGGGAAGTTGGGTTTTCAGTTGCCTCCGGGCCATTTGTGGGCCAAGGCAGCGGGACTGGATCTAGAAACGTTAAAAGGGATCGACGACCCCCCTGACCTTTAACCTCACCTTTATTTTTTTTTTGCTTCAGGGCCTGACCGCCTGCCGAGCCTCTCGCGGCGGACTGGGTGATGCCCGAGGAGTACGAGCTGGCCTTCAGCGGCAGACCCTGCACCATGGCGGGACCACGGGACCCCACCACGCGGGAAGAGGTGGCCATTGACATGCCGAGGGCCAACGGGAGGTCCGAGGCGGCCCAGCCCCTGACGGGAGCGGGTGGGGAGCGAGGGCCAAGGACGCCGACGGGAGGAGATGGGGAGCGAGGGGCCAGGTCCTCGCCCGCCCTGGAGCGGTGTTTCTGGTTGTCTGTCTGCAGTGTCATCTTTGGCTGTTCTTGCGTGGGGATCTACGCCCTGGCCAATGCCGTCAGGGTAAGGGAGCATGCCTCCGTTCAACTCAACACCCCCTCCCCGTTCACATATCCCCCCCTCCCAATTAACCCCAACCCCATTAAGGACCTATTTCCCCAAGCAGAGAGGTCAATAACCAGGGGACATAGATTTAAAGTGATTGGTTGAAGGATTAGAGGAGTGTTGAGAATTTTTTTTCACCCAGAGGGTGGTGGGAGTCTGGAACTCACTGCCTGAAAGGGTGGTAGAAGCAGAAACCCGCATCGCATTTAAGAAGTACTTGGATATTCACTTGAAGTGCTGCAACCTGCAAAGCTACTGACCAAGAGTTGGAAAGTGGGATTAGGCTGGATCTCTCTTTTTCGGCTGGCACAGACACGATGGGCCGAATGGCCTCCTTCTGTGTTGTAAATTTCTATGATTCTATTTCTCAGGATAAGAGGTCGGCCATTTAGGACCGAGATGAGAAGGAATTTCTTCACTCGGAGGGTGGTGAATCTTTGGAATTCTCTACCCCAGAGACACCAGTGTACAGATATCTCCCCGAGAGAGAGGGGACTGAGAGACACCAGTCAGTGTACAGATATCTCCCTGAGAGAGAGGGACTGAGAGACACCAGTCAGTGTACAGATATCTCCATGAGAGAGAGGGACTGAGAGACACCAGTCAGTGTACAGATATCTCCATGAGAGAGAGGGACTGAGAGACACCAGTCAGTGTACAGATATCTCCCCAAGAGAGAGGGGACTGAGAGACACCAGTCAGTGTACAGATATCTCCCTGAGGGAGAGGACTGTGAGACACCAGTCAGTGTACAGATATCTCCCTGAGGGAGAGGACTGTGAGACACCAGTCAGTGTACAGATATCTCCCTGAGAGAGAGGGACTGAGAGACACCAGTCAGTGTACAGATATCTCCCTGAGGGAGAGGACTGTGAGACACCAGTCAATGTACAGATATCTCCCTGAGGGAGAGGACTGTGAGACACCAGTCAGTGTACAGATATCTCCCTGAGAGAGAGGGACTGAGAGACACCAGTCAGTGCACAGATATCTCCCTGAGGGAGAGGGGACTGAGAGACACCAGTCAGTGTAGATATCTCCCGAGAGAGAGGGACTGAGAGACACCAGTCAGTGTAGATATCTCCCCGAGAGAGAGGGACTGAGAGACACCAGTCAGTGTACAGATAGCTCCCTGAGGGAGAGGGGACTGAGAGACACCAGTCAGTGTACAGATATCTCCCTGAGAGAGAGGGGACTGAGAGACACCAGTCAGTGTACAGATATCTCCCTGAGAGAGAGGGACTGAGACACCAGTCAGTGTACAGATATCTCCCTGAGAGAGAGGGACTGAGACACCAGTCAGTGTACAGATATCTCCCTGAGAGAGAGGGACTGAGAGACACCAGTCAGTGTACAGATATCTCCCTGAGAGAGAGAGGGACTGAGAGACACCAGTCAGTGTACAGATATCTCCCTGAGAGAGAGGGACTGAGAGACACCAGTCAGTGTACAGATTTTTCCCTGAGGGAGAGGGGACTGAGAGACACCAGTCAGTGTACAGATAGCTCCCTGAGAGAGGGGGACTGAGAGACACCAGTCAGTGTACAGATATCTCCCTGAGAGAGGGGGACTGAGACACCAGTCAGTGTACAGATATCTCACTGAGAGAGAGGGGACTGAGAGACACCAGTCAGTGTACAGATATCTCACTGAGAGAGAGGGGACTGAGAGACACCACTCAGTGTACAGATATCTCCCTGAGAGAGGGGGGACTGAGACACCAGTCAGTGTACAGATATCTCCCTGAGAGAGGGGGACTGAGACACCAGTCAGTGTACAGATATCTCCCTGAGAGAGGGGGACTGAGACACCAGTCAGTGTACAGATATCTCCCTGAGAGAGGGGGACTGAGACACCAGTCAGTGTATAGTAATCGCTCTGTAATGTGGAATAAAGTTGAATGACTGCAGCACGGATTCGGCCTAGCTTTCCTTACTTGTTTTAGAAAAATCACCAGGGGATTTCCAGAGGCCTTGGGGGCGTGTATTCATCAGTCACATCCTGCTGGATTAACCCTTTCACCCGTCCTCCTCCCCTTCAGCTTGCTACCCGAACCCTCGATTAGATTCCAGCCTGTAACTCACTCCCGGGTATGTTATTCTATATATTAAACCCCCCCACCCCTCCGAACCCTCGATTAGATTCCAGCCTGTAACTCACTCCCGGGTATCTGTTATTCTATATATAAACCCCTTGAACCCCCCCGATTAGATTCCAGCCTGTAACTCACTGTGATTCCCTATCTAAAGTCCCCTCAGTCAGGGAAAGCACCAGTCACTTGACGATTTCTTGTTTGATTATTCGCAGGCGCGTGAGAATTACAAACGGGGGCCGTGTGGAGGAAGCCACGAATTGCCGCAAGAGGGCGGTGAAATTCAGCGCCATCAGTTTCGTTACCTTTATTCTCAGCATTGCGCTCGTCCTGGGGTTCA
>NW_028225179.1:72002159-72121294 GCF_052327205.1 Somniosus microcephalus
AGAGAGAGAGAGGGGGAGGGAGAGAGAGAGAGAGGGGGAGGGAGAGAGAGAGAGGGGGAGGGAGAGAGAGAGAGGGGGAGGGAGAGAGAGAGAGGGGGAGGGAGAGAGAGAGAGGGGGAGGGAGAGAGAGGGGGAGGGAGAGAGAGAGGGGGAGGGAGAGAGAGAGAGGGGGAGGGAGAGGGGGAGGGAGAGAGAGAGGGAGAGAGCTGCTGGAGTCGTACTGCCAGACTTGGGCCCTGACTATAAATCCCCAAAAAACCAAAGTCCTTGTGTTCCAGCAAAGATCCAGACATCAGAGACCGAAAATAAATTTCACACTTGGAACAACCAAAATTGAACAAACCACTAACTACACATACTTGGGCTTAAAAATCAGTTCTACGGGAAATTTCAAACTGGCTGTGAATGAACTGAAAGAGAAAGCAAGAAGGGCTTTCTATGCATTAAAAAATCAATCCAAATAGAAATCCCAATTGGCATTTGGCTCAAAATTTTCAAATCAGCAATTGAACCAATTGCACTCTATGGCAGTGAAGTGTGGGGACCGCTAACACAAGAATTTGCAAAATTGGACAAACACCCAATTGAGATCCTACATGCAGAATTCTGTAAAAGTATCCTCCGGACTCAAAGGAAAACCGTAAACAATGCATGCAGGGCAGAACTAGGCCAATATCCATTGATAATCACTATCCAAAAAAGAGCCACCAAATTTTGGAAACACCTAGAAATGAGCAACCCCCAATGCTATCATTACGAAGCCCTGAAATGCCAAGAGAGGATCATAAAGAAGAATACCCTCAGTCAACTAGTCCTGGGACTCAGTGAAGTAACTACTAACACTACTAACAATAACCAGCCCCAGGACAGTGACAGCGTAGCACAAAGAATTCGACCCAACACAATCGCCGCTAAGCAAAAGGAAAAGTATCTGTCATATTGGGCAGAAACAACAAAAACCCAAAGCAAACTCAATTGCTACTTGGCCCTAAACAGACAATACAACATGGCTGATTACCTGACCATGGTAAAGGATAGCAAACTGAGAAAAACCGTGACAATGTACAGACTTCGTGAACATAGCCTGGCGGTCGAAAAAGGTAGACACAGGCAGACCCGGCTACCAAGAGAGGACAGGATATGCTCTCACTGCCGTCAGGGAGTGGTGGAGACAGAGATGCACTTCCTCACAGCTTGTAGAAAATATCAGGGCATAAGGGAGAATTTCTACCCAAAATTCACAAAAATATGCCCGGAATTCAGAAATTTGAAGGATGACCAAAAACTCCCATACCTACTAGGGGAAGAGAGAAATTGTGTAACACTAGCGGCACACTATGTTACAGCTTGCCATAAACAGAGGGACAACCACTAAATATAAGAAAAGAGTATATGTAAATTAAATGAAAGTATATTTATACACTCAGGGATATATCTGTTTATACACTGTATGGATAGATCTGTATTTTTGTGTACAAACATGAATGTTTTTCGATGCTTTGGCAACATAAGATGTACCTTGTCATGCCAATAAAGCGATTTGAATTGAATTGAATTGAAATTGAGAGAGAGGGGGAGGGGGAAGGAGGGAGGATTGGGCTTGGCTGTGATGCCCCCATGGTTGGATATCCTGCTGACTCCCGTATGGGCACCTCTTGAAGGTGCAGGGGTGAAGGGAAACAATGCCTCAGGAATAGAAGGTAAAAAACAAGTGTCTTCCTGCAGTACTGGTGACCGCCAGCATGTGACAGCAGTACTCTGTTCCCCTCTGCTTACACAGGGGCGGAAGCTCAGCCCCCTGCTGCACAAGGCCAGAGCTGCAACCTGGCTTTCAAAAGCCTGTCGCTTACTCGAGGGCTTGAAGGTGGCAGCAAGGGGAGTTCCCCAGCTGCCAGATACTGAGAGGATGAGGGAGCGGGAGATGGTGGGGCGGGAGATGGTGGGGCAGCCCGGAGTCCTGGGGCCCCTGCAGTCCCTTTCTAAGTCACTGCCGCACCTCAGAATGACAGGCAGACAATATCCCGAGCTGAGCTTTCGAGCCCAGGCCCGCTCCATCACCAAGACTGCCTTCTTCCGCCACCGTAACATCGCCCCGTCTCCGCCCGTGCCTCAGCTCATCTGCTGCTGAAACCTCATCGGTGCCTTTGACACCTCTAGACTCGTTTATTCCAGCGCTCCTGTGTCTGGTTTCCCACTCCAGAGACTTGACCGCACCCACTGCACCCCCACCCCCTACGGCAACCCCACCCAGCTCGTTCCTCAGAGGGAGGCGGAGCGCCTTGGCGAGATGTTTGGAGAGGGGGTGCGCAGATCCCGTCGAGCCGTAGACTTGAATATTCCAACGCTCTCCTTAAGCTCATCCAAAACTGTGCTGTCCCGTGTCCTAACTCGCACCGAGTCCCGTTCACCCACCACCCCCTGTGCTCGCTCACCGACACTGGCTCCCGGTCCAACGCCTCGAATTTAAAATTCTCATCCTTGTTTCATCCCTCCATGGCCTCGCCCCTCCCCATCTCTGTAACCTCCTCCAGCCCTACAGCCCTCAGATCGCTGCGCTCTTCCAATTCTGGCCTCTTGCGCGTCCCCCAGATTTTAATCGCTCCACCATTGGCGGCCGTGCCTTCAGCTGCCGAGACCCTAACCTCTGGAATTCCCTCCTTAAATTGCTCTGCCTCCCTTCCCAGTACAAAACGGGTTACTGTGGGCCGCACACCTGCAGCCAAAAAGGTACCCAGTAACAAGGAGTGTGGACCAAGGCGGGGTACAAAGGGAAACGGCTGAAGTTCAAAGGTGAGGAGCAGCACCCAGACACAGTGCCAGGTCATAGGGTCATGACCTCCCAGCTCCTTGCAAGTAGCCAATCTCTTTGGCCTCCTCCCAGGCGCATCTTTGCCTGGCTTAGAGGCAAATTGCGGAGTTCAACCCCCCCCACCCCCCATCCTCTCTGAGACACCGACTCCCCCTTGGTATTCATGGGCTGTCAATTGTTACCCTCCCGCCCCAGGTGAAATTGGCCAACCCAGGAATAGAACCTGGGTCCTTCTTTTCCCCTTCCCTCCCTCCGCCCCTCTGCAAAAGTAGTGGGGAACCAAGGAGCCTTGAAGATTGATGAAATTAAAGTAATTAATATCAGTAGAGAAAAAGTACTCGAGAAACTAATGGGACTGAAAGCCAACAAATCGCCTTGGACCTGATGACCTACATCCTTGGGTTCTAAAAGAGGTGGCTGCAGAGGTAGTGGATGCATTGGTTGGGATCTTCCAAAATTCCCCAGATTCTACAACGGTCCCAGCAGATTGAAAGGTAGCAAATGTAACCCCGGTGTTCAAGAAAGGAGGGAGAGAGAAAACAGGGAACTATAGGTCACTTAGCCTGACATTAGTCGCCGGGAAAATGCTACAATGTCAGAGTCATAACAGCACAGGAGGCCATTTGGTCCATCGAGTCCGTGCCGGCTCTCTGTACAGCAATCCAGTCAGTCCCATTCCCCCGCAAGCTTATTTCCCTCAAGTGCCTATCCAGTCTCTCCTTGAAAGCATTGAGTGTCTCCGCTTCCACCACTTCCATCGGCAGCGAGTTCCAGGTCCTCACCACTCGCTGTGTAACAAAGATTTTCCTCACGTCCCCCCTGTATCTCTTGCCCAAAACCTTAAATCTGTGTCCCCTAGTCCTTGTTCCGTCAACTAGTGGGAACAGCTTTTCCCCGTCTAGCCTATCCAAACCTGCCATAATCTTGTACACCTCGATCAAATCACCCCGCAACCTCCTTTGCTCTAACGAAAACAAATCCAGCTTCTCCAACCTGTCCTTGTAGCTCAGATCTCCCATCTTTGGAACCATTCTGGTAAATCTCCTCTGCACCCTCTCTATTGCCTTCACATCCTTTCTAAAGTGTGGTGACCAGAACTGGATGCAATACTCCAGTTGTGGCCGAACCAGCGCTTTATTAAGGTTCAGCATAACTTCTCTACTTTTGTACTCAATACCTCTATTTATGAAGCCCAAGATCCCATATGCTTTGCTAACCACTCTCTCAATATGTCCTGCCACCTTCAGGAACCTCTGCACATTAACTCCCAGGTCCCTCTGTCCCTGCACACTCTTTAAAACTGTGCCATTAAGTGTAAATTGCCTCTCCCTGTTCCTTCTGCCAAAATGCATCACCTCACGCTTCTCTGTATTAAATTCTATCTGCCACTTGTCTGACCATTCTGCTAGCCTATGTCCTGTTGCAGTCGATTGGTATCATCCTCACTGTTTGCCACACCAAGTTTGGTGTCATCGGCAAATTTAGAAATTCTACTCTGTATTCCAATATCCAGGTCATTTATATATATCAAAAAAAAGCAGTGGCCCCAGCACTGACCCTTGGGGAACACCACCGTCTACCATCCTCCAGTCTGAAAAACAGCCATTTACCACAACTCGCTGTTTTCTGTCCTTAAGCTAATTCCTTATCCAAGCTGCCACTGACCCACCTATTTCAGGAGCCTCAATTTTGTTAGCCAACCTTCTATGTGGTACTTTGTCAAACGCCTTCCGAAAATCGATATAGGCAACATCCGTTGTATTCCCTTCATCAATCCTCTCTGTTACTTCATCAAAAAATTCAATTAGTCAAACACGATCTGTCTTTTACAAATCCATGTTGGCTCCTTAATTTTTTGCTTATGGTTTCTAAAACTTTACCCACCACTGATGTTAAACTGACCGGTCTGTAGTTACTAGGATTGTCCTTACACCCTTTCTTGAACAATGTATTATTAAGGAAGTGGTAACAGGGCACTTAGAAAATCATAACATGATTAGGCAGAGTCAGCATGGATTTATGAAATTTATTAGAGTTTTTTTGAGGATGTAACTAGCAGGGTAGATATAGGGTAACCAGTGGATGTAGTATATTTGGATTTCCAAAAGTCATTCGATAAGGTGCCACATAAAAAACGCAAGATAAGGGATCATGGGGTTGGGGGTAATATTTTAGCATGGATAGAGGATTGGTTAACGGACAGAAAACAGAGTAGGGAGGGATAAACGGATCTTTTTCAGGTTGGCAGGTTGTAACGAGTGGGATGCCGCAAGGATCAGTGCTGGAGCCTCAGCTATTTAAAATCTATATTAATGAGTTAGATGAAGGGACTGAGTATAATGTATCCAAAGTTTGCTGATGATACAAAGCTAGGTGGGAAAGTAATGTGAGGAAAACACAAAGAGCCTGCAAAGGGATATAAACAGGTTAAGTGAGAGGGCAATAAAGTGGCAGATGGAGTATAATGTGAGGAAATGTGAGGTTATTCACTTCTGTAGGAAGAATAGAAAAACAGAATACTTTTTAAATGGTGAGAAACGATTAAATGTTGGTGTTGAGAGAGATTTGGGTGTCCTCGTACAGGAAACACAGAGTTAGCATGCAGGTACAGCAAGCAATTAGGAAGGCAAATTGCATGTTGGCCTTTATTGCAAGGGGGTTGGAGTACAGGAGTGAAGAAGTCTTACTACAATTGTACAGGGCTTTGGTGAGACCACACCTGGAGTACTGTGCACAGTTTTGATCTCCTTATCTGAGAAAGGTGTAGACATACACAGACCCTTAATTCTTAATTTCAATATATGTTGAAATGCTTTGCCAGGCCAAAAGGTTTTTTTCCCCCCCAAAGTGAAAAATAAAGTTGTCACTGATAAGGCGACATGGAATTTGCTTTGATAAACAACAGAGATAAAGAACCCCCCCCTTAGTTTTGCAAACATGGTGTCTCTGATGACTTTTCAGAGGTTAAAGGGGAGAAGTCAAACCTTTGAAGTTTTGAAATGCAGAATACGACGTAACCCATGAACCATAACCAAGTGGTTTTTCTACCACTTTTGTAAACTTTAGGAGTGAATGAACAATTTTGAGCTGTGATAAAGACAGCTAATGGATAGCGACACAGGATGTGTTAATGTGAACGTTTGACTGCTCAAACAGCTCAGACCGAACATTAGAGGAACATTTCACTATCTCGGAATGATTGGTTTACTGCAAAAGGCAAGGAAAGCTGTAGAAACATAGAAACTTAGAAGATAGGAGCAGGAGTAGGCCATTCGGCCCCTCGAGCCTGCTCCGCCATTCAATGCGATCATGGCTGATCATCCAAATTCAGTACCCTGTCCCTGCCTTCTCCCCATACCTCTTGATCCCTTTAGCCTCAAGAAATATATCCAACTCCTTCTTGAATATATTTAATGAACTGGCCTCCACCACCCTCTGTGGCAGAGAATTCCACAGGTTCACCACTCTCTGGGTGAAGAAATTCCTCCTCATCTCTGTCCTAAAAGGCTTACCCCTTATCCTTAGACTGTGACCCCTAGTTCTGGACTCCCCGGCCATCGGGAACATCCTTCCTGCATCTAGTCTGTCCAGTCCTGTTAGAATTTTATAAGTTTCAATGAGATCCCCTCTCATTCTTCTAAACTCCAGCGAGTATAAGCCCAATCGACCCAATCTCTCCACATACGTCATTCCTGCCATCCCAGGTATCAGTCTGGTGAATCTTCACTGCACTCCCTCCATGGCAAGAACACCCTTCCTCAGATAAGGCGACCAAAACTGCACACAATACTCAAGGTGTGGTCTCACCAAGACCCTGTACAGCTGCAGCAAGACATCCTTGTTCCTGTACTCGAATCCTCTCGCAATGAAGGCCAACATACCATTTGCCTTCTTAACCACCTGCTGCACCTGCATGCTTACCTTCAGCGACTGGTGCACAAGGACACCCAGGTCTCGTTGCACTTCCCCTTTTCCCCAATCTATTGCCGTTCAGATAACAATCTGCCTTCCTGTTTTTGCCACCGAAGTGGCTAACCTCGCATTTATCCACATTATACTGCATTTGCCATGCATCTGCCCAATCACC
The DNA here is from genome assembly GCF_052327205.1 of Somniosus microcephalus. NCBI lineage: Eukaryota > Metazoa > Chordata > Chondrichthyes > Squaliformes > Somniosidae > Somniosus > Somniosus microcephalus. Next base: position 72,009,056 of record NW_028225179.1, read on the forward strand.
CAACCTGTCCAAATCATACTGGACACAGTGGCTAAAGAATATCGGCACTGCAGTCGGAAAGGTGGCGGTTTGGCCAGTCATCTCGCCTACGAGGATCAGGCTGCAGTCGAAAGGAGGGGCCTGGCCAGTCTTTTCGCTTACGAGGAGCTACAATCAACGCTGGACCAATCATCAGTGGGTGGTTGCATGTATGATTTCCTGTAACATTATTGGTGGACTGCTCAAATAGTGGTTGGGGTTTCGAATCTGTCTTCGGAACGATACAAGGTTAAAGGCAGAACCCGTGTGTCTGGTGTAATTTCTCCCGAGTCTCAAGTCCGAACTCTATAACCTGTTGGACAGGGTGAGGGGTGATTCCACACATCTTACAAAGGACATACTTGCTTTAGAGGCGACACAACGAAGGTTCACCACTCGATTGATTCCTGGGATGAGAGGGCTGTCCTATGAGGAGAGATTGTGTAGAATGGGCCAGTACTCTCTGGAGTTTAGAAGAATGAGAGGTGATCTCATTGAAACATAAGAATCTGAAGGGGATTGACAGGGTAGATGCCGAGAGGCTGTTTCCCCTGGCTGGAGTGTCTAGAACTAGGGGGCATAGTCTCAGGATAAGGGGTCGGCCATTTAGGACCGAGATGAGGAGGATTTTCTTCACTCAGAGGGTTGTGAATCTTTAGAATTATCTGCCCCAGAGGGCTGTGAATGCGGAGTCTTTGAGTATATTCAAGGCTGCGATGGATAAATTTTTGGACTCGAGGGGAATCAAGGGATGTGGAGATCGGGCGGGAAAGTGGAGTTGAGGTCGATGATCAGCCATGATCTCATTGAATGGTGGAGCAGGCTCAAAGGATCTCCTCCTGTTCCTAATTCTTATACTTCCCCTCCCTTCATCTCCCATCCCTCTGAAGCTCTACGAGTAGTTACCTGGATGGCGAGGCCCCTTGGTGTCTGCCGGCGGTGCTCTCCCTGTGTCCGGGGCCAGGCTGTGGCTGCGATGGCGAGCAGGGACTGGTGAGGCGGGGGTCTGGGAGGGGGGAGGAGGGCCCACAGGCCGGGAAGACCTCCTTACGCAGGCAGAGGAGGGCCGGGGGCGGACGGAAGAGCTCCCGGGAGGGCTCGGCCCCGCCCACCGTGTGGCGCCGGTGCCGGGGCGGAGGGGGGCGAGGGGGGAGGTGGCGGGGGGGCGGACAGGCGGGCAGGTCGGGGCAGGATCGGCTGCGGCTGAGGCGGTGCTGGGGGGACAGGGAGGGGGGGCAGCGGAGGGAGCGCCGCCTGGCCTGCTGCAGCTTGGGGGTGGACGGAGAGGGCGGGAGGCCGGGGGGCTGGGAGATGGCGATCTTCACCTGGATGTTGACCCCGCTCTGGGCGGGGAGGAGCCGGGGCTCGGAGCCCGCTGAGGGGGCGGCCCCCTCACACTCACACCCGGTGACAGGAGCCTCCTCGCACACCCCGGCGGAGGGGTCAGGGGTCGTGCCCCCGGCGGGCTCGGGGTTGGGGGTCGACCAGGTCAGGTGGTTGCGGACGGGAGAGAGAAAGATGCCAGCGAAGCTCTCCAACTTGGACCGGACCGTGCGAATGAAGGGGGAGAGCTTCCAGCGGCCGTACAGGAAGGGCGGTGGGGGACTGGCGGAGGGCAATGGGGGGCTGGATGGGGAGGGCTCGTGGCTGCTGGGGGATGGCGTACGAGCTCCAGCCATGCCTGCAGGAAGACAAGTGAGTGAGTTACAGGCTGGGATCCAGAGAAAGAGAGAGAGAGAGAGAGAGAGAGACAGAGAGAATCACACGCACAGACCGACCGGACAGAAACGCGCACAGACCGACCGGACAGAAACGCGCACAGACCGACCGGACAGAAACGCGCACAGACCGACCGGACAGAAACGCGCACAGACCGACCGGACAGAAACGCGCACAGACCGACCGGACAGAAACGCGCACAGACCGACCGGACAGAAACGCGCACAGACCGACCGGACAGAAACGCGCACAGACCGACCGGACAGAAACGCGCACAGACCGACCGGACAGAAACGCGCACAGACCGACCGGACAGAAACGCGCACAGACCGACCGGACAGAAACGCGCACAGACCGACCGGACAGAAACGCGCACAGACCGACCGGACAGAAACGCGCACAGACCGACCGGACAGAAACGCGCACAGACCGACCGGACAGAAACGCGCACAGACCGACCGGACAGAAACGCGCACAGACCGACCGGACAGAAACGCGCACAGACCGACCGGACAGAAACGCACACAGACCGACCGGACAGAAACGCACACAGACCGACCGGACAGAAACGCACACAGACCGACCGGACAGAAACGCACACAGACCGACCGGACAGAAACGCACACAGACCGACCAGACAGAAACGCACACAGACCGACCAGACAGAAACGCACACAGACCGACCAGACAGAAACGCACACAGACCGACCAGACAGAAACGCACACAGACCGACCAGACAGAAACGCACACAGACCGAAACACACAGACCGACCCCCCCCCCCCACCCCCAGCATAACCAAAGGCACTGGGGTCAATCACACAGCCCCCTGCTCCACAAACGCACTGGGATTGAATGGGGACCCACAGTACAGGACTAGTTCAGGCCAGAGGTTATGCCGGCACTGGTTGTTGCGAGATGCCTCCCGAGGTCGTGGGGATTGCGGATCTGTGATTGGTCGCCCGCTTCTCCCCCCCCCCCAACCCCACGGGGGAGTGCTGACCTACCTGGGGGACTGTAATCCGCACGCTCCCTCAGGGGGCTGCGTGTACTGGGCTTGGAGTCCTCATTATTCTCCGAGCTCATCACCCGGGATGCAGCGTCCGACCCTGGAGAAGGCCTAGGAGGGCGGGAGAGAGAGACACAAGAAACTAGTCAGAAATGTGGCAAGAAAGAAAGTCTGGCAGTTATATAGCACCTTTCACGACCTCCGGATGTCCCAAAGCGCCTCACAGCCAATGAAGTGCTGCTGAAGTGCGGTCACTGTTGTAATGTAGGAAAGGCAGGAGCCAATGTGTGCACAGCAAGATCCCACAAACAGCAAGGGATAATGACTAGATCAGTGTGTTACTTGAGGGATAAATATTGGCCCCAGGACACCGGGGAGAACTCCCCTCTTCTTCCAGTATTGTTGCGGGATTTTACTTCACCTGAGGGGGCAGACGGGGCCCTCAGGTTGAACGTCTCATCAGAGAGATGGCACATATGACAGTGCGGCACTCCCTCAGTACTGCCCCTCCGACAGTGCGGCGCTCTCAGTACTGCCCCTCCGACAGTGCAGCGCTCCCTCAGTACTGCCCCTCCGACAGTGCGGCGCTCTCAGTACTGCCCCTCCGACAGTGCAGCGCTCCCTCAGTACTGCCCCTCCGACAGTGCGGCGCTCCCTCAGTACTGTCCCTCCGACAGTGCAGCGCTCCCTCAGTACTGCCCCTCCGACAGTGCAGCGCTCCCTCAGTACTGCCCCTCCGACAGTGCGGCGCTCTCAGTACTGCCCCTCCGACAGTGCAGCGCTCCCTCAGTACTGCCCCTCCGACAGTGCGGCGCTCTCAGTACTGCCCCTCCGACAGTGCAGCGCTCCCTCAGTACTGCCCCTCCGACAGTGCGGCGCTCCCTCAGTACTGTCCCTCCGACAGTGCAGCGCTCCCTCAGTACTGTCCCTCCGACAGTGCGGCGCTCTCAGTACTGCCCCTCCGACAGTGCAGCGCTCCCTCAGTACTGCCCCTCCGACAGTGCAGCGCTCCCTCAGTACTGCCCCTCCGACAGTGCAGCGCTCCCTCAGTACTGCCCCTCCGACAGTGCAGCGCTCCCTCAGTACTGCCCCTCCGACAGTGCAGCGCTCCCTCAGTACTGCCCCTCCGACAGTACAGCGCTCCCTCAGTACTGCCCCTCCGACAGTGCAGCACTCCCTCGGTACTGACCCTCCGACAGTGCGGCGCTCTCAGTACTGCCCCTCCGACAGTGCAGCGCTCCCTCAGTACTGCCCCTCCGACAGTGCGGCGCTCTCAGTACTGCCCCTCCGACAGTGCAGCGCTCCCTCAGTACTGCCCCTCCGACAGTGCGGCGCTCCCTCAGTACTGTCCCTCCGACAGTGCAGCGCTCCCTCAGTACTGTCCCTCCGACAGTGCGGCGCTCTCAGTACTGCCCCTCCGACAGTGCAGCGCTCCCTCAGTACTGCCCCTCCGACAGTGCAGCGCTCCCTCAGTACTGCCCCTCCGACAGTGCAGCGCTCCCTCAGTACTGCCCCTCCGACAGTGCAGCGCTCCCTCAGTACTGCCCCTCCGACAGTGCAGCGCTCCCTCAGTACTGCCCCTCCGACAGTGCAGCGCTTCCTCAGTACTGCCCCTCCGACAGTACAGCGCTCCCTCAGTACTGCCCCTCCGACAGTGCGGCGCTTCCTCAGTACTGCCCCTCCGACAGTGCAGCGCTCCCTCAGTACTGCCCCTCCGACAGTACAGCGCTCCCTCAGTACTGCCCCTCCGACAGTGCAGCACTCCCTCGGTACTGACCCTCCGACAGTGCGGCGCTTCCTCAGTACTGCCCCTCCGACAGTGCAGTGCCCCCTCAGTACTGGATCAGGGATCGAGCACGGGGGTCAGAGTTGAAAATCAATGAAGGAAAGAAAGGATTTGCTTACCATCGGTTCGGCGGCGATGTCTCCGGACAGGGCCTGGAATTGCCACATGACACCTGGACAGAGAGAGACAGGGGTGAGTCACAGGACGACAGCAGTTCGACTGAAAACGCCAGGCAGATTTCAGCAGCTCCCATCTGTGCTGAGTGAGCTCACCTCACCCATGTGGGACCGAGCCCCGTACACATGGAGCCAAACTGTGTGGCTAAACGTCCCGATAATCTGTTTTTGTGATGCTGATTGAGGGATAAATATTGGCCCCAGGACACTGGGGAGGACTCCCACCAACTTCTTCCAATAGTGGTTGTGGGATCTTTTACGTCCACCCGAGGGGGCGGACGGGGCCCTCAGGTTGAATGTCTCACCTGAAAGACGGCCCCTCTGACAGTGTGGCTTTCCCTTAGTACTGCCCCTCCGGCAGTGCGGCGCTCCCTCAGTACTGCCCCTCCGGCAGCGCTCCCTCAGCTCCCTGGATTATGAGGCTTGAGTCTCTGCTGTGTGTGGGGTTCGAACCCATGACCTTCGAGGGGAGAAGAGAGAGCGCGAGTCGCATTGGGCCACGGCTGATGCTTGCACTCATAGTACTGGAATCATGTAGCACAGGATTTGGATACTGTTGAGGGGGATGACTTACCAGAGGAAGGCAGCAGCAGCCAACTTCCTGGCACCAGGGGTGCTTCTGCTGCTCAGGAAGGGAGGAAAAAGAGTGGGAGAGCAATAGTGGTAGGGGATTCTATCGTAAGGGGAACAGATAGGCGTTTCTGTGGCCGTAGACTGACTCCAGGATGGTTTGTTGCCTCCCTGGTGTCAGGGTCAAGGATGTCACTAAACGGCTGCAGGGCATTCTGAAGGGGGAGGGTGAACAGTCAGAGGTCGTGGTTCACATTGGGACCAATGACATGGGTAGGAAGAGGGATGAGGTCCTGCAGCAAGAATTTAGGGAGCTAGGCAGCAGACTAAAGAACAGGACCTCAAAGGTTGTAATCTCTGGATTACTCCCGGTGCCACGTGCTCGTGAGTATAGGAATAGGAGGATAGAGCAGATGAATGCGTGGCTAAAGAGTTGGTGCAGGAGGGAGGGCTTTAGTTTCCTGGATCACTGGGCCTGCTTCTGGGGAAGGTGGGACTTGTACAAGTCGGACGGGTTGCACCTGAACCAGAACGGGACAAATATCCTTGCGGGGAGGTTTGCTAGCACTGTTCGGGGGGGTTTAAACTAACTTGGCAGGGGGATGGGATACAGAGTGGAGCAATAATAGGGGGTGATGTACAGCCAAATATAGAGGAAAAAATAAGTCAGACTGGAAGGCAGAGCAAATATGTAACGGCACAAGGGAGTAGGGCAAGGCTGGATGGCATTTATTTTAATGCAAAGAGTCTTGCGAATAAGGTGGATGAACTGAAGGTGTTGATGAACACATGGGAGTACGATATTGTTGCTATCACAGAGACATGGTTGAGGGAGGGTCAGGACTGGCAGCTCAATATTCCAGGGTATAGAATCTTCAGGCGAGACAGGGGGGGGGGGGGGGGATAAAAGGAGGGGGTGTCGCAATATTAATTAAGGAGACAATTACTGCTGTAAGGAGGGATGATATATTAACAGGTTCCTCTAATGAGGCCATTTGGGTTGAACTTAAAAACAAAAAGGGGGCTAGCACTTTGCTGGGAGTGTACTATAGGCCCCCAAACAGTCAGGGGGAAATAGAGGAACAGATATGTAGGCAAATCTCAGAGAAGTGTGCAAATAATAGGGTAATTATAGTGGGGGATTTCAACTTCCCCAATATTAGCTGGGATAGTCAGAGCGTGAAAGGCTTAGAGGGTGCAGAATTCTTAAAGTGCATCCAGGAGAGCTTTTTGAGCCAGCATGTAGAAAGTCCTACAAGAGAGGGGGCAGTACTGGACCTAATTCTAGGGAATGTGGCCGGGCAAGTGGTAGAAGTGTTAGTAGGTGAGCACTTTGGTGACAGTGACCATAATTCGGTGAGATTTAAGGTAGTCATGGAAAAGGACAAGGATGGACCGGAAATAAAAGTTCTAAATTGGGGGAAGGCCGATTTTAATATGATACGGCAGGATCTGGCCAATGTGGACTGGGATCAGCTACTTGAAGGAAAATCCACATAGGAGCAATGGGAGTCTTTCAGAAAGGAAATTGAGAGAGTACAATGGCAACATGTTCCCGTAAAGGTCAAGGGTGGGACCAACAAGCCCAGGGAACCTTGGATGTCAAGGGATATACGAGAATGGATTAGGAAAAAAAGGGGGGCTTTTGGCAGATACAAAGGACTAAAGACCTAGAGGAGAGCGAGGAGCGGCCATGAAATAACACTGGCGAGCAAAATAAAGGAAAATCCTAAGGTGTTTTATAAGTATATTATGGGCAAGAGGATAACTAGGGACCAAAGTGGCAAACTGTGTGTAGAGCCAGAGAATGCAGGTGGGGTTTTAAATGAATTTTTTGCATCTGTGTTCACTATGGAGAAGGACGATGTGGACATAGAAATCGGGCAGGGGGACTGTGATATACTTGAACATATTAGCATCGAGAGGAGGAGGTACTAGCGGTTTTAGCAGGCTTAAAAGTGGATAAATCCCCAGGCCCGGACAAGATGTATCTCAGGCTACTATGTGAGGCAAAGGAGGAGATTGCAGGGGCTCTGACACAAATTTTCAGAACCTCTCTGGCCACAGAGGATGTGCCAGAGGACTGGAGAACAGCTAACGTAGTACCATTATTCAGTAAGGATAAACCAAGGGAATTACAGGCCAGTGAGCCCAACATCAGTGGTAGGGAAATTATTGGAAAAAATTCTGAGGGACAGAATTGGTCTCCACTTGGAGAGGCAGGGATTAATTAGGGAAGATCATGTCTGACCAATTTGATTGAATTTTGAGAGGGGGTGACTCGGTGTGTGGATGAGGGTAGTGCAGTGGATGTGGTTTACATGGATTTCAGTAAGGCTTTTGATAAAGTCCCACATAGGAGACTGGTCAGGAAGGTAAGAGCCCATGGGATCCAGGGTGCCTTGGCACATTGGATCCAAAACTGGCTTAGTGGCAGAAGGCAGAGGGTGATGGTGGAAGGTTGTTTTTGTGACTGGAAGCCTGTGTCCAGTGGGGTACCGCAGGGATCGGTGCTGTTTGTGGTCTACATTAATGATTTGGATGTGAATGTAAAAGGTATGATCAGTAAGTTCGCAGATGACACGAAAATTGGTGCGGTGGTAAACAGCGAGGCGGGAAGCCTCAGGCTACAGGACGATATAGATGGGTTGGTCAGATGGGCGGAACAGTGGCAAATGGAATTTAACCCTGAAAAGTGTGAGGTGATGCATTTTGGATGGACTAACAAGGCAAGGGAATACACAATGAATGGTAAGACCCTAGGAAGGACAGAGGATCAGAGGGACCTTGGTGTGCATGTACATAGATCCCTGAAGGCAGCAGAACAGGTGGATAAGGTGGTTAAAAAGGCATATGGGATACTTGCCTTCATTAGCCGAGGCATAGAATATAAGAGCAGGGAGGTTATGATGGAGCTGTACAAAACGCTGGTAAGGTCACAGCTGGAGTACTGTGTGCAGTTCTGGTCGCCACACTATAGGAAGGATGTGATTGCTTTGGAGAGGGTGCAGAGGAGATTTACCAGGATGTTACCTGGGCTGGAGCACTTCAGCTATGAAGAAAGACTGGAAAGGCTGGGGTTGTTTTCCTTGGAGCAGAGAAGGCTGAGGGGGGACCTGATTGAGGTATACAAAATTATGAGGGGCATAGATAGGGTAGATAGAAAGGAACTTTTCCCCTCAGTAGAGGGGTCAATAACAAGGGGGCATAGATTCAAGGTAAGGGGCAGGAGGTTTAGAGGGGATTTGAGGAAAAACTTTTTCACCCAGAGGGTGGTTGGAATCTGGAACTCACTGCCTGAAAGGGTGGTAGAGGCAGGAACCCTCACAACATTCAAGAAGCATTTGGATGAGCACTTGAAATGCCATTGCATACAAGGCTATGGACCAAATGCTGGAAAATGGGATTAGAATAGACAGGGCTTGATGGCCGGCACGGACATGATGGGCCGAAGGGCCTCTTTCTGTGCTGTATAACTCTATGACTGAAGCCATTCAGCCGATCGTGCCGGTGCTGGCCCTTGCAAATGTTTCCCCCCTCATGTATTTATCCAAATACCTTTTGAAAGTTAATTTGAATTTCAACATGTACCCGTCACATTACCAAATGTCAAACTCTGCTATGGAGGTTAAACCATATCTTCTAGATACTGAAAAAGAGCCAGTTATTGACCAGGAGGCTGCTTTTTTTTTTTTTTTTTTATTCGTTCACGGGATGTGGGTGTCACTGGCAAGGCCATTTATTGCCCATCCCTAATTGCCCTCGAGAAGGTGGTGGTTAGCCGCCTTCTTGAACCGCTGCAGTCCGTGTGGTGAAGGTGCTCCCACAGTGCTGTTAGGGAGGGAGTTCCAGGATTTTGACCCAGCGACGATGAAGGATCGGCGATGTACTTCTAAGTCAGGATGGTGTGTGACTTGGGGGGGAACTTGGAGGTGGTGGTGTTCCCATGCGCCTGCTGCCCTTGTCCTTCTAGGTGGAAGTGGTCGCGGGTTTGGGAGATGCTACCGAAGAATCTTTGGCGAGTTGCTGCAGTGCATCTTGTAGATGGTACACAATGCAGCCACGATGCGCTGGTGGTGGAGGGAGTGAATGTTTAAGGTGGTGGATGGGGTGCCAATCAAGCGGGCTGCTTTGTCCTGGATGGTGTCGAGCTTCTTGAGTGTTGTTGGAGCTGCACTCATCCAGGCAAGTGGAGAGTATTCCATCACACTCCTGACTTGTGCCTTGTAGATGGTGGAAAGACTTTGGGGAGTCAGGAGGTGAGATACTCGCCGCAGAATACCCAGCCTCTGACCTGCTCTTGTTGCCACAGTATTTATGTAGCTGGTCCAGTTAAGTTTCTGGTCAATGGTGACCCCCAGGATGTTGATGGTGGGGGATTTGGCAATGGTAATGCCATTGAATGTCAAGGGATGGTGGTTAGACTCTCGCTTGTTGGAGACAGTCATTGCCTGGCACTTCTGTGGCGCGAATGTTACCTGCCACTTATCAGCCCAAACCTGAACGTCGTCCAGGTCTTGTTGCATGCGGGCAGAGACTGCTTCATTATCTGAGGAGTTGTGAATGGTGTGGAACATTGTGCAGTCATCAACGAACATCCCCATTTCTGACCTTATGATGGAGGGAAGGTCACTGATGAAGCAGCTGAAGATGTTTGGGCCTAGGACACTGCCCTGAGGAACTCCTGCAGCGATGTCCTGGGGCTGAGATGATCGACATCCAACCACCACAACCATCTTCCCTTGTGTTAAATTTGCTTAATTGCCACAGTGGCCTAGAAACAGACGGGGTTCCGGTTAGCGGCAACACACGGGGACATCGGCTGGCAGTTGCGTGGAGCGGAGCTTGAGGAAGAATTGGATGTCAAGACCTTGGAGAGGGTGCAGAGCAGATTTGTACCAGGGATGAGGGAGTTCAGTTATGTGGAGAAGCCGGGATTGTTCTCCTTAGAGCAGAGATTTAATAGAGGCGCTCAGAATTATGGAAGGGTTTTGATGAGGGCAAATAAGGAGAAACTGTTTCAATGGGTCGGTAACCAGAGGACAGCGATTTAAGGTGATTGTCAAAAGAACCAGAGGGCATTGGAGGAGGGGGGGGGGGGGGGAGATGAGGAGTATTGCTTTTAAACAGCGAGTTGGTGCGGTCTGGAATGCACTGCTGAAAGGGCGGTGGGAGCAGGTAGTAACTTTCAAAAGGGAATCTGATACTTTAAAAAAAGGAAACAAATTTGCAGGGTTTATGGGGAAAGAACGGGGGAGTGGGACTAATTCGAAGGGTCAGCACAGGTAATTTGGGCCGAATGGGCTTCCCTTGTTCTACGATATGAAGTGGGGGAGGGAGGACATATGATGGGAGGCGCGTAAATGGGTCCAGCTCAGAATGTTGCTCGACCCCAACCCGTTTAAACCAGGAGCTTTACTCGGAACCGCCCTGCAAACGTGCTGAAAGCAGTGCAGTCCCCCACTGTGGGGATAACTCACCCCGTTGCTGGCGGTCCTGCTCGGCTTCTCCGGCACGGCTGCCGCAGGCTCCCGGTTGTCGGCGTGGAGGCAGTTCTCTAAGGCGACGGAGAGGACCTTGCCGGCCTCCCGCTCCAGCGGGGAGCCTTCCGCTGCCACTCGCTGCGGCCTCCGGCGCCTGGTGGTGCCCCGCTGCCGTCGCCCGGCGCGGGGTGGCAAGAGGGCGGGGTGGAGCAGCTCCGAGACAGGCGTTAGGGCGCTGGCCTGAGGGAAGGCGGAGTGCTCGTCGGCCCGCCTGGGTCGGGGCAGTCCGGCCAGCGGGGTGCCGTGGCGTGGTTCCAACACGGTGGGCAGCTCAATCCCTCCTCTGACTGGGCCAGCGGGACTGGAAGGAGAGAAGAAACACGCCAGTTCAGACGGAACCGAGCAGCAAGTTCAGACACGCAAGGAAGTTGCGGACTCTTATTGACCCTGTATCTAACGCACTGTGACACCCGGTCCCAGAGGGGGAAAGGTCAGTGTATCTAACGCACTGACACCCAGTCCCAGAGGGGGAAAGGACAGTATATCTAACGCACTGACACCCAGTCCCAGAGGGGGAAAGGACAGTGTATCTAACGCACTGACACCCAGTCCCAGAGGGGGAAAGGACAGTGTATCTAACGCACTGACACCCAGTCCCAGAGGGGGAAAGGACAGTGTATCTAACGCACTGACACCCAGTCCCAGAGGGGGAAAGGACAGTGTATCTAATGCACTGACACCCAGTCCCAGAGGGGGAAAGGACAGTATATCTAACGCACTGACACCCAGTCCCAGAGGGGGAAAGGACAGTATATCTAACGCACTGACACCCAGTCCCAGAGGGGGAAAGGACAGTGTATCTAACGCACTGACACCCAGTCCCAGAGGGGGAAAGGACAGTATATCTAACGCACTGACACCCAGTCCCAGAGGGGGAAAGGACAGTGTATCTAACGCACTGACACCCAGTCCCAGAGGGGGAAAGGACAGTGTATCTAACGCACTGACACCCAGTCCCAGAGGGGGAAAGGACAGTGTATCTAATGCACTGTGACACCTGGTCCCAGAGGGGGCAGGGACAGTGTATCTAACGCACTGTGACACCCGGTCCCAGAGGGGGAAAGGACAGTATATCTAACGCACTGTGACACCCGGTCCCAGAGGGGGAAAGGACAGTATATCTAACGCACTGTGACACCCGGTCCCAGAGGGGGAAAGGACAGTGTATCTAACACTGTGACACCTGGTCCCAGAGGGGAAAGGACAGTGTATCTAACGCACTGTGACACCCGGTCCCAGAGGGGGAAAGGACAGTGTATCTAACACTGTGACAGCCGGTTCCTACCTGTACAGCGTCTGACACCGTCTCTTGGTGTGGTCTGACTCTACGCAGGCTTGGTGAATGCGCGGTCTGCGTAGGGTCACGTACGGAGCGATGAGGGGCTCGGCTGCCAGCTCCAGTTCTTCGTCCATGGCTCGGAGAGAGGGAAAGAGCGCCTGAAAAGCTCAGGCTGTGGCGGGGTTGCGAATTCTCGGAGGGCCCCGGGGGCGACACTGATCATCGGTTAGGCTGGAGGATCTCCTGGAACACTGCAAAAATAAACACACATATAAGCATCGATTACTTTTTTTTTTTTTATATAAAAGTATCAGCCGTTTCTCACTGACTGGGGATGAGCCATAACTGTAAAAGAACATATGAAATAGGAGCAGGAGTCGGCCATTCGGCCCCTCGAGCCTGCTCCACCATTCAATAACATGGCTGATCTTCTACCTCAACTCCACTTTCCAGCCCGATCCCCATATCCCGTACCCTAGAGTCCAAAAATCTATCGATCTCAGCCTTGAATATACTCAACGACTGAGCATCCACAGCCCTTTTGGGGTAGAGAATTCCAAAGATTCGCATCCCTTTGAGTGAAGAAATTCCTCCTCATCTTAGTCCTAAAATGGCCGACCCCTTATCCCGAGACTATGACCACTAGTTCTGGACTCTCCATCCAGGGGAAGCAATCCCTCGGTATCTACCTTGTCAAGCTCTCGAAGGATTGTATACAGTACATTTCAATGAGATCACCTCTCTTTCTTCCAAGCTCCAGAGAATATAGACAGACAATAGGGCTTGGAGCACTAACTTCATTGTGCAGTGTGGTACTGAGCCCTCAGCCATGGCTCAGTGGGCAGCACTCTCGCCGCTGAATCAGGAGGTCGTGGGTTCAAGTCCCACGCCAGAGACCGGAGCACAACATTCTAGACCAACACGCCCAGTGCAGTGCTGAGGGATGAGACGTTAAACCCGAGGGACCCGTCTGCCCTCTCAGGTGGATGTAAAAGATCCTACGGCCACTATTGGAAGAAGAGCAGGGGGAGTTCGCCCCGGTGTCCTGGGGCCAATATTTATCCCTCAATTATCACTAAGGAACCAGACTATCTGGTCACTATCATATTGCTGTTTGTGGGACCTTGCAGTGCGCAAATTGGCTGCCGCGTTTCCTACATTACAACAGTGACCACACTTCAAAAGTACTTCATTGGCTGTAAAGTGCTTCAGGATGTCCTGAGGTTGTGAAATACGCTTTAGAAATGCAAGTCTTTCTTTCTTTGCAATGTCAGCTTGGCTTGGTCACTCTGTCCCCTCAGAGCCAGAAGGTTGTGGGTTCGAGGGACACACTCCTGGGACCCGAGCCCCCATAATCCAGGCCGACACTCCCTGTGGGGCCGGACCGAGGGAGCGCCGCGCTGCCGGAGGGGCCGGACCGAGGGAGCGCCGCGCTGCCGGAGGGGCCGGACCGAGGGAGCGCCGCGCTGCCGGAGGGGCCGGACCGAGGGAGCGCCGCGCTGCCGGAGGGGCCGGACCGAGGGAGCGCCGCGCTGCCGGAGGGGCCGGACCGAGGGAGCGCCGCGCTGCCGGAGGGGCCGGACCGAGGGAGCGCCGCGCTGCCGGAGGGGCCGGACCGAGGGAGCGCCGCGCTGCCGGAGGGGCCGGACCGAGGGAGCGCCGCGCTGCCGGAGGGGCCGGACCGAGGGAGCGCCGCGCTGCCGGAGGGGCCGGACCGAGGGAGCGCCGCGCTGCCGGAGGGGCCGGACCGAGGGAGCGCCGCGCTGCCGGAGGGGCCGGACCGAGGGAGCGCCGCGCTGCCGGAGGGGCCGGACCGAGGGAGCGCCGCGCTGCCGGAGGGGCCGGACCGAGGGAGCGCCGCGCTGCCGGAGGGGCCGGACCGAGGGAGCGCCGCACTGCCGGAGGGGCCGGACCGAGGGAGCGCCGCGCTGCCGGAGGGGCCGGACCGAGGGAGCGCCGTGCTGCCGGAGGGGCTGGACCGAGGGAGCGCCGCGCTGCCGGAGGGGCCGGACCGAGGGAGCGCCGTGCTGCCGGACCGAGGGAGCGCCACGCTGCCGGAGGGGCCGGACCGAGGGAGCGCCGTGCTGCCGGAGGGGCCAGACCGAGGGAGCGCCGCGCTGCCGGAGGGGCCGGACCGAGGGAGCGCCGCGCTGCCGGAGGGGCCAGACCGAGGGAGCGCCGCACTGCCGGAGGGGCCGGACCGAGGGAGCGCCGTGCTGCCGGACCGAGGGAGCGCCACGCTGCCGGAGGGGCCGGACCGAGGGAGCGCCGCGCTGCCGGAGGGGCCGGACCGAGGGAGCGCCGCGCTGCCGGAGGGGCCGGACCGAGGGAGCGCCGCGCTGCCGGAGGGGCCGGACCGAGGGAGCGCCGTGCTGCCGGAGGGGCCGGACCGAGGGAGCGCCGTGCTGCCGGAGGGGCCGGACCGAGGGAGCGCCGCGCTGCCGGAGGGGCCGGACCGAGGGAGCGCCACGCTGCCGGAGGGGCCGGACCGAGGGAGCGCCGCGCTGCCGGAGGGGCCGTCTTTCGGATGAGACGTTAAACCCGAGGACCCTGTTTGCGTGAATGTTAAAGATCACAAGGCCACTATTGGACCTTGACCCTCTCTGCTCGTCGGGCCCACATCGGGTGAGATCATTTGACCCAGCACTAGGCCGGGGATAGAGCCCTGGCCTTTCCTGCTCGGTGTGTGGAGCTCTTGCTGCCCCTGTTCTAAATGAAAGCAACTCCCGCTAAGTTTCTGCAGACGTCCAAATCCTGTGGCAGGTGCTCAGTTTCACTGCCCCCCTTCCCCCCCCCCCCAGCGTACGGGAGCAGTCAGTGAATGAGACGATTATGTCTGTCCCAGTGGATCGAACACAGCGAGTCCCTGCCTGCACCCTCCCGGGGGTTAGTCTGACCCGGCCATCCGGCCTCACAGTGTCAGCCGTGGCTCAGTGGGTAGCACACGCGCCTGAGTCAGAAGGTCAAGTCCCACTCCAGGGACTTGAGCACAAAGCTAGGCCGACACCCCAGTGCTTGTACTGAGGGAGTGCTGCACTGTCGGAGGTGCCGTCTTTCGGATGAGACGTTAAACCAAGGCCCCATCTGCTCTCTCAGGTGGATGTAAAAGATCCCATGGCCACTATTTCGAAAAAGAGTAGGGGAGCTGTCCCCGGTGTACTGGGGCCAATATTTATCCCTCAACCAACATAACAAAAACAGATGATCCGGTCATTATCACCTCGCTGTTTGTGGGACCTTGCTGGGCGCAAATTGGCTGCCGCGTTTCCTACATAACAGCAGTGACTTCACTTCAAAAGTACATCATTGGCTGTAAAGCGCTTCGAGACGTCCGGTGGTCGTGAAAGGCGCTATATAAATGCAAGTCTTTCTTTAATTGGTGGCGCTTCACTCAATCCGAACTCATTTGAGACATCGGAAATACTCGCCCTGGTGGCACTGACGAGAACAGCAATCTGCAGGCTCCCGCTCGGTGGGGGCCTCCACCTGCCCAGGCTGTACATTCAGCTCCCGCTCGGTGCGGGCCTCCACCTCCCCAGGCTGTACATTCAGCTCCCGCTCGGTGCGGGGCCTCCACCTGCCCAGGCTGTACATTCAGCTCCCGCTCGGTGCTGGCCTCCACCTGCCCAGGCTGTGCATTCAGCTCCCGCTCGGTGCGGGGCCCCCACCTGCCCAGGCTGTACATTCAGCTCCCGCTCGGTGCGGGCCTCCACCTGCCCAGGCTGTACATTCAGCTCCCGCTCGGTGCGGGGCCTCCACCTGCCCAGGCTGTACATTCAGCTCCAGCTCGGTGCTGGCCTCCACCTGCCCAAGCTGTACATTCAGCTCCCGCTCGGTGCGGGGCCTCCACCTGCCCAAGCTGTACATTCAGCTCCCGCTCGGTGCGGGCCTCCACCTGCCCAGGCTGTACATTCAGCTCCCGCTCGGTGCGGGGCCTCCACCTGCCCAAGCTGTACATTCAGCTCCCGCTCGGTGCGGGGCCTCCACCTGCCCAAGCTGTACATTCAGCTCCCGCTCGGTGCTGGCCTCCACCTGCCCAGGCTGTACATTCAGCTCCAGCTCGGTGCTGGCCTCCACCTCCCCAGGCTGTACATTCAGCTCCCGCTCGGTGCGGGCCTCCACCTCCCCAGGCTGTACATTCAGCTCCAGCTCGGTGCGGGCCTCCACCTCCCCAGGCTGTACATTCAGCTCCCGCTCGGTGCGGGCCTCCACCTGCCCAGGCTGTACATTCAGCTCCCGCTCGGTGCTGGCCTCCACCTCCCCAGGCTGTACATTCAGCTCCAGCTCGGTGCTGGCCTCCACCTGCCCAGGCTGTACATTCAGCTCCAGCTCGGTGCGGGCCCCCACCTGCCCAGGCTGTACATTCAGCTCCCGCTCGGTGCTGGCCCCCACCTGCCCAGGCTGTACATTCAGCTCCCGCTCGGTGCGGGCCTCCACCTGCCCAGGCTGTACATTCAGCTCCCGCTCGGTGCTGGCCTCCACCTGCCCAGGCTGTACATTCAGCTCCCGCGCGGTGCTGGCCCCCACCTGCCCAGGCTGTACATTCAGCTCCCGCTCGGTGCGGGCCTCCACCTGCCCAGGCTGTACATTCAGCTCCAGCTCGGTGCGGGGCCCCCACCTGCCCAGGCTGTACATTCAGCTCCCGCTCGGTGCGGGCCTCCACCTGCCCAGGCTGTACATTCAGCTCCAGCTCGGTGCTGGCCCCCACCTGCCCAGGCTGCACATTCAGCTCCAGCTCGGTGCGGGCCTCCACCTGCCCAGGCTGTACATTCAGCTCCCGCTCGGTGCTGGCCCCCACCTCCCCAGGCTGTACATTCAGCTCCCGCTCGGTGCTGGCCCCCACCTCCCCAGGCTGTACATTCAGCTCCCGCTCGGTGCGGGCCTCCACCTCCCCAGGCTGTACATTCAGCTCCCGCTCGGTGCTGGCCCCCACCTCCCCAGGCTGTACATTCAGCTCCCGCTCGGTGCTGGCCTCCACCTGCCCAGGCTGTACATTCAGCTCCCGCGCGGTGCTGGCCTCCACCTCCCCAAGCTGTACATTCAGCTCCCGCTCGGTGCGGGCCTCCACCTGCCCAGGCTGTACATTCAGCTCCCGCTCGGTGCGGGCCCCCACCTGCCCAGGCTGTACATTCAGCTCCCGCTCGGTGCGGGGCCCCCACCTGCCCAGGCTGTACATTCAGCTCCCGCTCGGTGCTGGCCTCCACCTGCCCAGGCTGTACATTCAGCTCCCGCTCGGTGCTGGCCTCCACCTGCCCAGGCTGTACATTCAGCTCCCGCTCGGTGCGGGCCCCCACCTGCCCAGGCTGTACATTCAGCTCCCGCTCGGTGCTGGCCCCCACCTGCCCAGGCTGTACATTCAGCTCCCGCTCGGTGCTGGCCTCCACCTGCCCAGGCTGTACATTCAGCTCCAGCTCGGTGCGGGCCCCCACCTGCCCAAGCTGTACATTCAGCTCCCGCTCGGTGCTGGCCTCCACCTGCCCAAGCTGTACATTCAGCTCCAGCTCGGTGCGGGCCTCCACCTGCCCAGGCTGTACATTCAGCTCCCGCTCGGTGCGGGCCCCCACCTGCCCAGGCTGTACATTCAGCTCCCGCTCGGTGCTGGCCTCCACCTGCCCAGGCTGTACATTCAGCTCCAGCTCGGTGCTGGCCTCCACCTGCCCAGGCTGTACATTCAGCTCCCGCTCGGTGCTGGCCTCCACCTCCCCAGGCTGCACATTCAGCTCCAGCTCGGTGCGGGCCTCCACCTGCCCAGGCTGTACATTCAGCTCCAGCTCGGTGCGGGCCCCCACCTGCCCAGGCTGTATATTCAGCTCCCGCTCGGTGCTGGCCTCCACCTCCCCAGGCTGTACATTCAGCTCCCGCTCGGTGCTGGCCTCCACCTGCCCAAGCTGTACATTCAGCTCCAGCTCGGTGCTGGCCTCCACCTGCCCAGGCTGTACATTCAGCTCCCGCTCGGTGCTGGCCTCCACCTCCCCAGGCTGTACATTCAGCTCCCGCTCGGTGCTGGCCTCCACCTCCCCAGGCTGTACATTCAGCTCCCGCTCGGTGCTGGCCTCCACCTGCCCAAGCTGTACATTCAGCTCCAGCTCGGTGCTGGCCTCCACCTGCCCAGGCTGTACATTCAGCTCCCGCTCGGTGCTGGCCTCCACCTCCCCAGGCTGTACATTCAGCTCCCGCTCGGTGCTGGCCTCCACCTGCCCAAGCTGTACATTCAGCTCCCGCTCGGTGCTGGCCTCCACCTGCCCAAGCTGTACATTCAGCTCCAGCTCGGTGCTGGCCTCCACCTGCCCAGGCTGTACATTCAGCTCCCGCTCGGTGCTGGCCTCCACCTCCCCAGGCTGTACATTCAGCTCCCGCTCGGTGCTGGCCTCCACCTGCCCAAGCTGTACATTCAGCTCCCGCTCGGTGCTGGCCTCCACCTGCCCAAGCTGTACATTCAGCTCCCGCTCGGTGCTGGCCCCCACCTGCCCAGGCTGTACATTCAGCTCCCGCTCGGTGCGGGCCTCCACCTGCCCAGGCTGTACATTCAGCTCCCGCTCGGTGCGGGCCTCCACCTGCCCAGGCTGTACATTCAGCTCCCGCTCGGTGCTGGCCTCCACCTCCCCAGGCTGTACATTCAGCTCCCGCTCGGTGCTGGCCTCCACCTCCCCAGGCTGTACATTCAGCTCCCGCTCGGTGCGGGCCTCCACCTCCCCAGGCTGTACATTCAGCTCCAGCTCGGTGCGGGCCTCCACCTGCCCAGGCTGTACATTCAGCTCCCGCGCGGTGCTGGCCTCCACCTGCCCAAGCTGTACATTCAGCTCCCGCTCGGTGCTGGCCCCCACCTGCCCAGGCTGTACATTCAGCTCCAGCTCGGTGCTGGCCCCCACCTGCCCTGGCTGTACATTCAGCTCCCGCTCGGTGCGGGCCTCCACCTGCCCAGGCTGTACATTCAGCTCCCGCTCGGTGCTGGCCCCCACCTGCCCAGGCTGTACATTCAGCTCCCGCTCGGTGCTGGCCTCCACCTGCCCAGGCTGTACATTCAGCTCCCGCTCGGTGCTGGCCTCCACCTCCCCAGGCTGTACATTCAGCTCCAGCTCGGTGCGGGCCTCCACCTGCCCAGGCTGTACATTCAGCTCCAGCTCGGTGCTGGCCTCCACCTCCCCAGGCTGTACATTCAGCTCCAGCTCGGTGCGGGCCTCCACCTGCCCAGGCTGTACATTCAGCTCCAGCTCGGTGCGAGCCTCCACCTGCCCAGGCTGTACATTCAGCTCCCGCTCGGTGCTGGCCTCCACCTGCCCAGGCTGTACATTCAGCTCCAGCTCGGTGCGGGGCCCCCACCTGCCCAGGCTGTACATTCAGCTCCAGCTCGGTGCTGGCCTCCACCTCCCCAGGCTGTACATTCAGCTCCCGCTCGGTGCGGGGCCCCCACCTGCCCAGGCTGTACATCCAGCTCCAGCTCGGTGCGGGGCCCCCACCTGCCCAGGCTGTACATTCAGCTCCCGCGCGGTGCTGGCCCCCACCTGCCCAGGCTGTACATTCAGCTCCCGCTCGGTGCGGGCCTCCACCTGCCCAGGCTGTACATTCAGCTCCCGCGCGGTGCTGGCCCCCACCTGCCCAGGCTGTACATTCAGCTCCCGCTCGGTGCTGGCCCCCACCTCCCCAGGCTGTACATTCAGCTCCCGCTCGGTGCGGGGCCCCCACCTGCCCAGGCTGTACATTCAGCTCCCGCTCGGTGCTGGCCTCCACCTGCCCAAGCTGTACATTCAGCTCCCGCTCGGTGCTGGCCCCCACCTCCCCAGGCTGTACATTCAGCTCCAGCTCGGTGCGGGCCTCCACCTGCCCAAGCTGTACATTCAGCTCCCGCTCGGTGCTGGCCTCCACCTGCCCAGGCTGTACATTCAGCTCCAGCTCGGTGCTGGCCTCCACCTGCCCAGCCTGTACATTCAGCTCCAGCTCGGTGCTGGCCTCCACCTCCCCAGGCTGTACATTCAGCTCCCGCTCGGTGCTGGCCCCCACCTGCCCAGGCTGTACATTCAGCTCCAGCTCGGTGCGGGGCCCCCACCTGCCCAGGCTGTACATTCAGCTCCAGCTCGGTGCTGGCCTCCACCTGCCCAGGCTGTACATTCAGCTCCAGCTCGGTGCTGGCCTCCACCTCCCCAGGCTGTACATTCAGCTCCAGCTCGGTGCTGGCCTCCACCTCCCCAGGCTGTACATTCAGCTCCAGCTCGGTGCTGGCCTCCACCTGCCCAGGCTGTACATTCAGCTCCCGCTCGGTGCTGGCCTCCACCTGCCCAGGCTGTACATTCAGCTCCCGCTCGGTGCTGGCCTCCACCTGCCCAGGCTGTACATTCAGCTCCCGCTCGGTGCGGGCCTCCACCTGCCCAGGCTGTACATTCAGCTCCCGCTCGGTGCTGGCCTCCACCTGCCCAAGCTGTACATTCAGCTCCCGCTCGGTGCAGGGCCCCCACCTGCCCAGGCTGTACATTCAGCTCCCGCTCGGTGCGGGCCTCCACCTGCCCAGGCTGTACATTCAGCTCCCGCTCGGTGCTGGCCTCCACCTGCCCAAGCTGTACATTCAGCTCCCGCTCGGTGCGGGCCTCCACCTCCCCAGGCTGTACATTCAGCTCCAGCTCGGTGCGGGCCTCCACCTGCCCAGGCTGTACATTCAGCTCCCGCTCGGTGCGGGCCTCCACCTGCCCAGGCTGTACATTCAGCTCCCGCTCGGTGCGGGGCCCCCACCTGCCCAGGCTGTACATTCAGCTCCCGCTCGGTGCTGGCCCCCACCTGCCCAGGCTGTACATTCAGCTCCCGCTCGGTGCGGGGCCTCCACCTGCCCAGGCTGTACATTCAGCTCCCGCTCGGTGCTGGCCTCCACCTGCCCAGGCTGTACATTCAGCTCCCGCTCGGTGCTGGCCTCCACCTGCCCAGGCTGTACATTCAGCTCCCGCTCGGTGCTGGCCTCCACCTGCCCAGGCTGTACATTCAGCTCCCGCTCGGTGCTGGCCTCCACCTGCCCAGGCTGTACATTCAGCTCCCGCTCGGTGCGGGCCTCCACCTGCCCAGGCTGTACATTCAGCTCCAGCTCGGTGTGGGCCTCCACCTGCCCAGGCTGTACATTCAGCTCCCGCTCGGTGCTGGCCCCCACCTGCCCAGGCTGTACATTCAGCTCCAGCTCGGTGCTGGCCTCCACCTGCCCAGGCTGTACATTCAGCTCCTGCTCTTGCCGCTACTCCCCCGCCCCCCTACCTTATGTCGCTGCCCACGTCTTTCTCTTGCAGGCGGGTCGAGGCAGGCATCCGACAGGATCCAACCCACAGAGCTGCGGGGGTGGGGGGAGAGAGACCCCCCAGGAGGTCAGGTGTTATCCGAGCTTGCTGTGGGGGTGAGGGAGGAGGAGAGAAAGAAAATATCGGCTTTTGACGCTAATCACTAGATAATTACAGGCTGTCGCCAGAGGCGGCCTGTGAAAGGATTTGAAACCTTGATGACACCTGCAGCAGGTGCGGACAGCAATCCGGTCACGCCACCCCCCCCACCCCATCTGAAGCTGAGCTGAGCCTCTCGGCCGCTGACGGGGGGGGGGTCGGGAGGCCTCACTGGGCCCGTTTACGCCAATTCAGTGGCTCGGTTGACGAAGCATTGGTTTACCCACCCACCCCCAGCTCCACTTATCTCTGGGGGACAGTTCTCCCCACCTGGCACCTCACCCAAGCGGCCACTCTTGGCATGGGAGCCCAGCTTGCGAGTTTGCCATTCAGGGCAGAAAGTGGGAGTAAAGGGTAGCTATTCACAGTGGCAGAAGGTGGGTAGTGGCGTTCCACAAGGATCAATGCTGGGACCACTGCTGGTCACATCGTCCGCATGCCCGATACAAGTCTGCCAAAACAAGCGCTCTACTCGGAGCTCTGGCGCAGCAGGAGAGCCCCAGGTGGGCAGAGGAAATGTTTCAAGGACACCCTCAAAGCCTCCTGGAAAAAGTGCAACATCCCCACTGACACCTGGGAATCCCTGGCCCAAGACAGCACAAAGTGGAGGAGAAGCATCCGGGAAGGCGCTGAACACCTCGAGTCTCTTCGCCGGGAGCAAGCGAAAACCAAGCGCAAGCAGCGGAAGGAGCGCACATCAACCCAAGCACCCCACCCACCCGTCCCTTCAACCACCGTCTGCCCCACCTGTGACAGAGACTGTAGGTCCCGCATTGGACTCATCAGTCACCTGAGAACTCATTTTTAATGTGGAAGCAAGTCATCCTCGGTTCTGAGGGACTGCCTAAGAAGACGACGACATCAACGATTTAGACTTGGAAATCAAAAACACAATTTCTAAATTTGCGGATGACACCAAATTGGGCGGGATCATCAATACCGAGGAGGACTGCAACAAGTTACAGGAGGACATTAATAAAACTGCAGAATGGGCATATAATTGGCAAATCAAGTTCAACACAGATAAATGTGAGGTGTTACATTTTGGTACGAAGAATAGGGAGGTCACTTATTACTTGGAGGGTGCGAGTCTGGGTAGGGTGGAGGAACAAAGGGATCTCGGAGTACAAATACACAAATCACAAAGTTGCGCCACAGGTTAGCAAGGCCATAAAAAAAGTAAACCAAGTACTCGGGTTTATTTCCAGAGGGATAGAGTTGAAAAGTCGGGAAGTTATGCTAAACCTGTATCGAACCTTGGTTAGACCACACTTGGAGTACTGCGTACAGTTCTGGTCGCCATATTATAAAAAGGATATAGAGGCACTGGAGAGGGTGCAGAGAATATTTACACGGGTGATACCAGAAATGTGAGGGTGTACATATCAGGAAAGGATGAACAGGCTGGGTCTCTTTTCTCTTGAAAAAAGGCTGAGGGGTGACCTAATAGAGGTCTTTAAAATTATGAGAAGTTTTGATAGAGTGGATACAGAGAATGTTTCCACTTGTGGGGAACAGCATAACTAGAGGCCGTCAATATAAGATAGTCACCAAGAAATCCAATAGGGAATTCAGGAGAAACTTCTTTACCCAGAGAGTGGTGAGAATGTGGAACTCGCTACCACAGGGAGTGGTTGAAGCGAATGGTATCGATGCATTTAAGGGGAGGCTGGACAAGCATGAGGGAGAAGGGGATAGAGAGTTACACTGATAGATTTAGATGAGGAAAGACGGGAGGAGGCTCGAGTGGAGCATAAACGCTGGCATATAACATAGAAGATGGAAGCAGGAGTAGGCCATTCGGCCCCTCGAGCCTGCTCCGCCATTTAATGCGATCATGGCTGATCATCCAAATTCAGTACCCTGTCCCTGCTTTCTCCCCATATCCCTTGATCCCTTTAGCCTTAAGAAATATATCTAACTCCTTCTTGAATATATTTAATGAATTGGCCTCAACTACCTTCTGTGGCAGAGAATTCCACAGGTTCACCACTCTCTGGGTGAAGAAATTCCTCATCTCAGTCCTAAATGGCTTACCCCTTATCCTTAGACTGTGACCCCTGGTTCTGGACTCCCCGCCATCGGGAACATCCTTCCTGCATCTAGTCTGTCTAGTCCTGTTAGAATTTTATAAGTTTCAATGAGATCCCCTCTCATTCTTCTAAACTCTAGCGAATATAAGCCTAATCGACACAATCTCTCTTCATACGTCATTCCTGCCATCCCAGGCATCAGTCTGGTGAATCTTCGCTGCACTCCCTCCATGGCAAGAACATCCTTCCTCAGATAAGGTGACCAAAATTGCACACAATACTCAAGGTGTGGTCTCACCAAGGCCCTGTACAACTGCAGCAAGACATCCTTACTCCTGTACTCAAATCCTCTCGCTATGAAGGCCAGCATACCATTTGCCTTCTTAACCGCCTGCTGCACCTGCATGCTTACCTTCAGCGACTGGTGCACAAGGACACCCAGGTCTCATTGCACTTCCCCTTTGCCCAATCTATTGCCGTTCAGATAATAATCTGCCTTCCTGTTTTTGCCACCAAAGTGGATAACCTCGCATTTATCCACATTATACTGCATCTGCCATATCGCCCAACCTGTCCAAATCATACTGGAGTTTCTCTGCATCCTCCTCACAGCACACACACCCACCCAACTTTGTGTCATCTGCAAACTTGGAGATATTACATCTAGTTCCCTCATCTAGATCATTTATATTGTGAATAACTGGGGTCCTAGCACCGATCCCTGTGGTGCCCCATTAGTCACTGCCTTCCACTCGGAAAAAGACCAGTTTATTCCAACTCTTTGCTTCCTGTCTGCCAACCAGTTTTCTATCCAAGTCAGTACCTTACCACCAATCCCATGTGCTTTAACGTTGCACGCTAGTCTCTTATGCGGGACCTTATCGAAAGCCTTCTGAAAGTCCAAATACACCACATCCACTGGTTCTCTCTTATCTATTCTACCAGTTACATCCTCAAAAAATTCCAGTAGATTAGTCAAGCATGATTTACCTTTTGTAAATCCATGTTGACTTTGTCCGATCCGGTCACTGTTTTTCCAAGTGCTCTGCTATTACATCTTTTATAATGGACTCTAGCATTTACCCCACTACCGATGTCAGACTTACCGGTCTATAATTCCCCGTTTTTTCTCTACCACCTTTTTTTAAATAGTGGGGTTACATTAGCTACCCTCCAATCCATGGGTACTGTTCCAGAGTCTATAGAATTTTGGAAAATGACCAATGCATCTACTATTTCTAGGGCCACTTCCTTAAGTACCCTAGGATGTAGATTATCAGGCCCTGGGGATCTATCGGCCTTCAATCCCGTCAATTTCCCTAACACCATTTCCCTACAAATACCGATTTCATTCAGTTCCTCCCTCTCATTAGACCCTATGTTTCCTGACATCTCTGGGAGGTTATTGGTGTCCTCCTTTGTGAAGACACCAAAGTATGTATTTAATTGGTCTGCCATGTCTTTGTTCCCCATTATAAATTCCCCTGATTCTGACTTCAAGGGACCTACACTAGCCTATGTAAAAATTCCAGCAAGATAGATCAGGAGCACCGGCCGATCTCCCCTCCCCCCCCTTCACTAACAAGGATGCCGAGAGGCAAATTGGAGCGTCCCGCTCAGCACAGGCCGGGGATAGAGCCTGGGCCTTTCCTGCTCTGTGTGTGGGGCTCAGTCCCGCTCTCTCCTACGTGGGGAGAGGTGTTATACAAGGCATTCTGGAAATGCTTAGAATAATCAGCCAGGGAGGAAAGATCACTTGGGGTATTCAGATTGAACTGGGTGATCCGAAGAGGTGAATTCGGGAACCGGTAAGATAAGCTTTGATGAGATAGAATCATAGAATAGTGCAGCACAGGAGGAGGCCATTCGGCCCATCGAGTCTGTGCCGACTCTTTCGAAGAGCAATCCAGTTAGTCCCACTCCCCCGCTCTTTCCCCATATCACGGCAATGCTTTCTCCTTCAAGTATTGATCCAATTCCCTTTTGAAGGCTGCTATTGAATCTGTATCCACCGCCCTATCCGGCAGTGCATTCCAGATCCTAACCACTCGCTGCGTAAAAAAGTTTTTCCTCATGTCGCCTCTGGTTCTTTTGTCGATCACATTAAATCTGTGTCCTCTGGTTACCAACCCTTCAGCCATTGGGAACAGTTTCTCCTTATTTACTCCATCTAAACCCTTCCTGATTTTGAACACCTCTATTAAATCTCCTCTTAGCCTTCTCTGCTCTAAGGAGAACAACCCCAGCTTCTCCAGTCTCTCCACATAACTGAAGTCCCTCATCCCTGGTACAATTCTGGTCAATCTCCCCTTCACCTTCTCTGCTCTAAGGAGAACAACCCCAGCTTCTCCAGTCTCTCCACATAACTGAAGTCCCTCATCCCTGGTACAATTCTGGTCAATCTCCCCTTCACCTTCTCTGCTCTAAGGAGAACAATCCCAGCTTCTCCAGTCTCTCCACATCACTCAAGTCCCTCATCCCTGGTACCATTCTAGTCAATCTGCTCTGCACCCTCTCCACAGCCTCCACGCTGATAAAAAAATGTTCCTGCTATAGACTTCTCTTACAAGTTAAAGCAACCCAAAAACATTATTGACTCAAATAAAATGAATTTTGGGGGGGGGAATGATAAAAGCAAATTAACCATTATCTGAAAATCAAGACTAAAGTCAAACATGACAGGAAATGAGGGTTGCAAACGCAGAATCAAATTAAAACTGAAAAGAAATGCAAATTGAATTACAAATTTAAAAGTGCAAACTTCTCACGCCTCAACATAACTTGCATTTCTATAGCGCCTTTCCCCTAAGGACTTCCCAGAGCGCTTTAAAGCAACGAAGTTCAGGGGTGATGTCAGGAAGCACTTCTTCACACAAAGGGTGGTGGAGATCTGGAACTCACACCCACAAAAAGTTGTTCGGGCTGGAGGTCGATAGAAAATTTCAAATCAGAGATCTATAGTTTTAAAGGAAGGAGGTGAGCACATTGCAGATGCCCTAACTATAATCTTCCAACGTTCTCTCGTTTCGATTGGAAAATTGCACGTCACTCCGCTTTTTAAGAAGTCTGAGAGAGGGAAGCCAGGGAATTATAGACCAATTAGCCTACCATCTGTTGTCAGGAAATTACTAGAGTCTATAATTAAGGATAGAGTGACCGAACACCGTGAAAATTTTCAGCTGATCAGAGAGAGCCAGCATGGATGTCTCTCAATGTCTCTTAATCTCTCCTGCCTTCTATCCTATCACTGACCTTCCCTTTTGTTCTTTCATCCCCGCCCCCTGTTCCCAGCCCCTAAACTTGCTTTCCATTTCCTGCTTTTTTTCCAGTTCTGACAAAAGGTCATCGACCTGTAACGTTGACTCTGTTTCTCTCTCCGCCGATGCTGCCTCACCTGCTGAGTGTTTCCAGCGTTTCCTGTTGTTATTATGGATTGGTAAAGGGCAGGTCATGTCGGACGAACCCGACTGAATTTTTTGAAGCGGTGACTAAAGTATCGGACAAGGGAATGTCTATGGATGTTATTTATATGGACTACCAGAAGGCATTCGATAAAGTCCCTCATAAGAGACTGTTAGCTAAAGCTGAAGCTCATGGAATTGAGGGTAAATTATTGACCTGGTTCAGAGATTGGCTGAGCGGCAGGAGACAGAGAGTAGGGATAATGGGCAGGTCCTCTAATGGGCAGGATGTGACTAGTGGTGTCCCACAGGGATCTGTGTTGGGGCCTCAACTGTTCACTGTGTTTATTAACCACTTAGATGATGGGATAGAGGGCCAGATATCCAAGTCTGCCAAGGACTGGACAGACTAGATGCAGGAAGGATGTTCCCGATGGTGGGGGAGTCCAGAACCAGGGGTCACAGTCTAAGGATAAGGGGTAAGCCATTTAGGACAGAGACGAGGAGGAATTTCTGCACCCAGAGAGTGGTGAACCTGTGGAATTCTCTACCACAGAAGGCAGTTGAGGCCAATTCATTAAATATATTCAAGAGTTAGATATATTTCTTAAGACTAAAGGGATCAAGAGATATGGGGAGAAGGCAGGGACAGGGTACTGAATTTGGATGATCAGCCATGATCGCATTGAATGGCGGAGCAGGCTCGAGGGGCCAAATGGCCTCCTCCTGCTCCTATCTTCTATGTTTCTATGCAATCACACAAAGATAGACGGCATTGTAAGCAGTGTAGGCAGAAGCATAACATTACAAAGGGATAATAGATTAAGTGAATGGGCAAAACTGTGACAAATGGATTTCAATGTAGGCAAATGTGAGGTCATCCACTTTGGGTGTAAGGATAGAACAGGGTACTTTCTAAATGGTGAAAAGCTGGAAACGGTGGAGATCCAGAGAGACTTGGGGGTCCAGGTACATAGATCATTAAAATGTCTATGTACAGGGGAGGGGTGAAAAAGAGGGGCAAAGAGAAGGTATGAAAATAGAATGGCAACCAACATAAAAGGTAATCCAAAGTCTTTTATAGGCATATAAATAGTAAACGGTTACTAAGAGGATGGGTGGGGCCGATTAGGGACCAAAAAGGAGACCTATGCATGGAGGCAGAGGGCATGGCTGAGGTACTAAACAAGTACTTTGCATCTGTCTTCACCAAGGAAGAGGATGCTGCCATAGACATAGTGAAGGAGGAGATAGTGGAAATACTTGATAGGATAAAAATTGATAAAGAGGAAGTATTAGAAAGGCTGGCTGTACTTAAATTAGATAAATCACCAGGAGCGGATGGGATGCATCCTAGGATGCTGAGGGAATTGAGGGAGGAAATCGCGGAGGTACTGGCCATAATATTCCAATCCTCCTTAGACACGGGGGTGGTGCCAGAGGACTGGAGAATTGCAAATGTTACACCCTTGTTCAAAAAAGGGTGTAAAGA
Organism: Somniosus microcephalus; assembly: GCF_052327205.1. Classification (NCBI taxonomy): domain Eukaryota; kingdom Metazoa; phylum Chordata; class Chondrichthyes; order Squaliformes; family Somniosidae; genus Somniosus; species Somniosus microcephalus. The sequence goes on from NW_028225179.1 coordinate 72,037,488, forward strand.
TAAACCCAGCAACTACAGGCCAGTCAGTTTAACCTCGGTAGTGGGGAAGCTTTTAGAAACAGTATTAAGGGACAAAATTAACAAGTCACTTGGACAAGCGTGGATTAACTAAGGAAAGCAGCACGGATTTGTTAAAGGCAAATCGTGTTTAACTAACTTGATCGAGTTTTCTGATGAGGTAACAGAGGGTTGACGTGGTGTACATGGACTTCCAAAAGGCGTTTGACAGGGAGCCACGTAATAGGCTTGCCAGCAAAGTTGAAGCCCATGGAATAAAAGGGACAGTGGCAGCACAGATACGGAATTGGCTAAGTGGCAGGAAACAGAGTAGTGGTGAACGGTTGTTTTTCGGACTGGAGGAAGGTATACAGTGGTGTTCCCCAGGGGTCGGAACTAGGACCACTGCTTTTCTTGATATATATTATTAATGACTTGGGTGTACAGGGCACAATTTCAAAATCTGCAGATGACACAAAACTTGGGAGTATAGTGAACAGTAAGGAGGAGTGTGATAGACTTCAGGAAGACAGACAGGCTGGTGAAATGGGTGGACATGTGGCAGATAAAATTTAACGCAGAAAAGTGTGAAGTGATACATTTTGATAGAAAGAATGGGGAGAGGACATATAAACTAAATGGTACAATCCTGAAGGGGGTGCACGAACAGAGAGACCTGGGGGTATATGTGCACAAATCGTTGAAGGTGGCAGGGCAGGTTGAGAAAGCGGTTAAAAAAGCATAGGGGATCCTGGGCTTCGTAAATAGAGGTACAGGAAACTTTCGATTTACCGGCACCTAAATAACCGGAAATCTCGGTTAACCGGCAAAATTCAGGAGTAGGTTTTACTTCATATTGTACTTGCGTTCCATGTGTTGCTGTGCAAGGGTGTGGCTGCAGCTGTTGCTAAGCTACAGAGACGCTTAGAACTTGTGGCCATTGTTCTACAAGCAACAGGGTTTGTTGCTTTATACGGAGCTCTCAGCTCCGTATCTTTTACTATAGCATTCGGTTATCCGGAATTTTTGATGAACCGGCACCACGTCGGTCCCGTCCGTGCCGGATAAAAAAAAAGTTTCCTGTGTAGAGTACAAAAGCATGGAAATTATAAAACACTGGTTCGGCCCCAACTGAAGGACTGTGTCCAATTCTGGGCACCACAATTTAGGAAGGATGTGAAGGCCTTAGAGAGGGTGCAGAAAAGATTTATGAGAAGGATTCCAGGAATGAGGGTCTTCAGTTATGTTGATAGACTGGAGAAGCTGGGGTTGTTCTCCTTGGAGGAGAGACGATTGAGAGGAGATTTGATAGAGGTGTTCAAGATCATGAGGGGTCTGGACAGAGTAGATAGAGGGAAACTGTTCCCAGTGACGGAAGGGTCGAGAACCAGAGGACACAGATTTAAGGTGATTGGCAAAAGAACCAAAGGCGACAGGAGGGAAAACCTTTTTACGCAGCGAGTGGTTAGGATCTGGAATGCACTGCCTGAGAGGATGGTGGAGGCAGATTCAATCACCGCTTTCAAAAAGGGAATTGAAAGAAAGAAATTTGCAGGGCTACGGGGAAAGGGCGGGGAAGTGCTCTTGCAGAGAGCTGGCACGGGCTCGATGGGCCGAATGCCCTTCTTCCGTGCTGCAACCATTCTAGGATTCTAGGTACATAAAATAATCAAAAAGGCTAATGGCATGCTGGCCTTTATGTCTAGAGGACTAGAGTACAGAGGGGTAGAAGTTATGCTGCAGCGATACAAAGCCCTGGTTCGACCACACCTGGAGCACTGTGAGCAGTTCTGGGCACCACACCTTAGGAAGGATGTATTGGCCTTGGAGGGAGTGCAGCGTAGATTTACCAGAATGATACCCGGACTCCAAGGGTTAAATTACAAGGAGAGATTACACAAACTAGGGTTATATTCCCTGGAATTTAGACAGTTACGGGGTGATCTGATTGAAGTTTTCAAGATATTAAGGGGAACAGATAGGGTAGAGAGAGAGAAACTATATCCGCTGGTTTGAGAGTCTAGGACAAGGGGGCATAATCTATAAATTAGAGCCAGACCTTTCAGGAGTGAAATTACATGGGTGGTAGAAGTTTGGAACTCTCCGCCGCAAACAACAATTGACGCGAGATCAACTGTTAATTTTAAATTGCAGATTGATGGATTTTTGTTAACCAAAGGTATTAAGGGGTATGGGGCAAAGGCAGGCGGATGGAGTTAGGTTGCAGATCAGGCCATGATCCCACTGAATAGCGGAACAGGCTCGAGGGGCTGAATGGCCTCCTCCTGCGCTTATGATAGATTTCAGGTATCAAGGACCACAAACTACAACAGCTCTTGGACACCAACACCCCTCCGGATCCTTCTTCCCCATCACTTTCCTCTGATCCCATCCCTCCTTCCAATCTCTCCCCTTGCCCTGTTTTCACTATCCCCTCTGACCCCGAGCAATCAGACCGCAGCAAAGGCCTGAGCTTCATCCTCTTACGACCCCCACCTCAATGCATTTTGTGCTCGGTGCGACACTAAGCTCTTCTTCCGTCACCTTCGCCTCCGTGCCCACTTCTTCAGCCAGGGGTCTGCCCCCCCACCCCACCCCACCCCAACACAGCAGACCCTTTCTCTAGAATTCTCATTCCATCTGGACCCCTCCCTCTGGCCTCTTATCCTCTCTAGATCTTCTCATTGGGAACTGCCGGTGTGACATCGGCCGTCTCAATGTCTCTGCTCCCCTCACTCACTCCAGCCTACCTCGCTCAGAACTTGCAGCACACCGTTCTCTCAGGTCCAGCCCTAACAATGTCATTAAACCCGCTGACAAGGGTGGCGCTGTTGTTGTTTGGCGAACCTGCCTCTACCTTGCGGAGGCTGAACGCCAACTCTCCAACACCTCCTCCTGCCTCCCCCTGGACCACGACCTCACCACCGAACATCAAGGTATCGTTCCTCAGACCGTCTTGGACCTCATCTCCTCTGGAGATCTCCCCTCCCACCACCCCCGCGACTTCCAACCTCAGACCCCCCCAAACCCGCACAGCCCGCTTCTACCTCCTTTCCAAGAGCCACAAATGGGTCTGCCCTGGTTAGACCCATGTTTCAGCCTGTTCTTGCCCCACGGAATTGATTTCTTCCTATCTCGACTATTTTTTCCTCCCCTTGTCCAGTCTCTTCCTGCCTTCATCTGCAACTCTTCCGACGCCCTCCGCCACTTCAAGTTTCCAGTTTCTTGGCCCAAACCGTCACCTTTTCACTATGGACGTCCAATCCCTCTACAACTCCATCCCCCACCAGGACGGCCTGAGGGCGCTCCGCTTCTTCCTAGAACGGAGGCCCAACCAGTCCCCATTCACCACCACCCTCCTCCACCAGACTGAACTGGTTCTCACATTGAACAACTTCTCCTTTGACTCCACTCACTTCCTCCAAATTAAAGGTGTTGCCATGGGAACCCGCATGGGCCCTAGCTATGCCTGCCTTTTCGTGGGATATGTGGAACATTCTTTGTTCCAGTCCTACTCGGGTCCCCTCCCTCACCTCTTTTTCCGGTACATTGATGATTGTATCGGTGCCGTTTCCTGCTCTCGCCCTGAACTGGAAAATTTAATCAACTTTGCTTCCAATTTCCACCCTTCCCTCACCTTCACATGGTCCATCTCCGACACTTCCCTTCCTCGGCTTGTGTCTCAATTTCTGGGGGGGGGTGGGGCGGAGGGGGGGGGGGGAAGAGGGCGGAGGGGGGGGGGGGAGGAGAGGGCGGAGGGGGGGGGGGGAGAGGGCGGAGAGGAGGGGGCGGGGGAAGAGGGCGGAGGGGGAGAGGGCGGAGGGGGGTGGGGGTGGAGGAGGGAGGGGAGGGGGAGAGAGACAGACAGACAGACTTAGGCGGCTCCCCCTCCCCCTGAGGCCTGTCGCCCCTTCCCGGGCCCCTCACTCACCAGGGTCTAGTAGCAGAATCAGTCCGGGGTGAGGCCTCTCGCTCACAGGCCCGGGGCTCTCAGGCACTTTTGATCTCCGGCTCCAGCCGTTTCCCCTCTGAACTGCGACCCGGCGGCTGTCGGCGGTCGGCCCAGCCTCCCGCCTCCCCATTGGCCGGCTTCGCAGCCAGGCCTCGCGATTGGTTAGTTTCGTTGCTCCCGCCTCCCCAGTGGCCGGCTCGAAGCTCACCAGACCGGCCTCGGTATTGGTTAGAAACCACCGCCCTCCTCTCGAACCGCTCCGATTGGACAATCGCGGGGGTGGTCCCGTGTTTGCTATTCGACGCGGCGGCCCGTGCGCTCATTGGACGTCGCCGAAAGACAGCGGGCCACCAATTAGTCAGCGGCTCGTCTTCTCTCCGCGACTTCGATTGGTTGAAAGTGAGTTAGCCGCGGTGATTGGACAAGATCTCGCTGCTGCGCAAAACTTTAAACTCTCGGCCACTCACAATTACGCTAGCTTTCAGGCAGGCGCTGGTCGGTGTGATGTGTCGGCCGTTGTGATTGGGCGAGGTGTTGGCGATTGCGGGGGAGGGTCGGTCTGTGCCGCGCAGGGTGGGCGCCAATCGGCGCGCGTCGCGTCGCGTCAGTTGGAGGCATAGATTCAAAAAGCAACCGCCTTCGCGGGATAGCCAATGGAAACGCAGGTTGCATCGGGCTGTGTGCGCGAGAGCCAATGGGAAGATGGCTTACAGTAATAGGAGGAGGAGGAGCTAGAGCCATTGGGAGGGCGGCTTACAGTGGTCGTCGTAGTCGGGGCTATTGCCAATGGGAGGGCGGCTTACAACGGACGGCGGGGGCGGAGCCAATGGGAGGCCGGCTGACAGCCGTCTGTGTGGGGGGGGTTAACCAATGGGAGGGCGGCTTACAGCGGGAGTAATGGGGAAAGCCAATGGGAGGGCGGCGTACAGCGAGCGGAATGACGGAGACCAATGGGAGGGCGGCGTACAGCGAGCGGAATGACGGAGACCAATGGGAGGGCGGCGTACAGCGAGCGGAATGACGGAGACCAATGGGAGGGCGGCGTACAGCGGGCGGCGGAGTGTAGGTATAAACATTAATACATAATTATTATATGTACAATAATAATAATAACGGAAAGAGGGGTTTAGGTATTATCATAAAATCATAGCAATTTACCATATCATAGAAAGAGGCCTTCGGATTTCCAGCATCCGCAGTTATATAAAACCCTAGTTCGCTATTCAGTGTTAGCTGTAGCTCAGTGGGTAGCGCACTTGCTTCTGAGTATTATGGCTGTGGCTTCACGTCTCACTGCAGGTAGTTAGTTGAGCGCATAATGCTAGGCTGATGTTCCAGAGCAGTACCGAGGGAGTGCTGCACTGCCAGAGGTGCTGACTTTCAGATGAGACGTTAAATCGAAGTCCTGTCTACTCTCTCAGGTGGACGTAAAAGATCCCATGGCACTATTTCGTCCCAGTGTCCTAAGCCAATATTTATCCCTCAACCAACATAACACAAACAGATTATCTGGTCATTATCACCTTGCTGTTTGTGGGAGCTTGCTGTGTGCAAATTGGCTGCTGCGTTTCCTACATTGCAACAGTAACCGCATTTTATTGGCTGTAAAGCGCTTTGACATGTCCGGTGGTTGTGAAAGGTGCTATATAAATGCAAGTCTTTCTTTCTCAACTCAAGCATTGTGTCCAATTCTGGGCTCCACACTTTAGGAAGGATGTGACGGCCTTAAGAGAAGGTGCAGAAAAGATTTATGAGAATGGTTCCAGGGATGAGGGACTTCAGTTACATTGATAGACTGGAGAAGCTCTCCTCGGAGCAGAGAAGATTGAGAGGAGATTTGATTGTGGTGTTCAAAATCATGAGAAGTCTAGGCAGAGGGGTCAGGAACCAGAGGACGCAGATTTAAGGTGATTGGCAGAAGATCCAAAGGCGACAAGAGGAGAAACTTTTTTACGCAGCGAGTGGTTAGGATCTGGAATGCACTGCCTGAAACGGTGGTGGAGGCAGACTCAATCACAGCTTTCAAAAGGGAGTTGGATGAGTAGCTGAAGGAAGAAGATTTGCAGGGCAATGGCGGGGAGTGGGACTAGCTGAAGTGCTCTTGCAGAGAGCTGCTACGGGCTCGACGGGTCGAATGGCTTCCTTCTGTGCTATAAGCATTTTATGTCTGTGCTGGCCGAAAAAGATCTATCCAGCCAAATCCCACTTTCCAGCCCTTGCTCCGTAGCCCTGTAAGGTTACGGCACTTCAAGTGTATGTCCAAGTACTTTTTAATTGCGATGAGGGTTTCTACCTCTACCACCCTTTCAGGCAGTGAGTTCCAGGCCCCCACCACCCTTTGGCCCCCACCACCCTTTGGGTGAAAAAAGTTCTCTTCAACTCCCCTCTAATCCTTCTACCAATTTCTTTAAACCTATGCCCCCCCCCCCGTGTTTGACTGCTCTGCTAAGGGAAATAGGTCCTTCCTATCCACTCTATCCGGGCCCCTCATAATTTTATACACCTCATAAAGTCTCCCCTCAGCCTCCTCTGTTCAAAAGAAAACAACCCCAGCCTATCCAATCTTCCTTTACAGCTAAAATACTCCAGTCCTGGCAACATCCTCGTAAATCTGCTGCGTACCCTCTCCAGTGCAATCATCGCTGCAGTCCCTGTGTGGTGAAGGTACCCCCACGATGCTGTTAGGGAGGGAGTTCCAGGATTTTGACCCAGCGGCGATGAAGGAATGTATTTCCAAGTCGGGATGGTGTGTGACTTGGAGGGGAACTTCAAGGTGGTGGTGCTCCCATGCGCCCGCTGCCCTTGTCCTTCTATGTGGCGGAGGTCGAGGGTTTGGAAGGTGCTGTCGAGGCCTTAGTGTCATGGGATATTTTACGAGGCAAACGGGGCCTCGGTTTCACGCCTCATCCGAAAGATGGCAATGTGTATATATATTATTAAGATATATACATCATATATACATTTTATACAATGGAGAGAGGAGTGTGGGTATTATACAGTATATACATTATATACAAATAAGAGAGGAGTGTGGATATTATACAGTATATGCACTACGCAATAATAGTGGAGTGGGTAATGTACAGTATATACATTCTATACAATAATAATAGAGTAGTGGTATTATACAGTATATACATTCTGTACAATAATAATGGAGTGGGTATTATACAGTATATACATTCTATATACAATAATAATAGAGGAGTGTGGGTATTATACAGTATATACATTCTATACAATACAATAATAATAGAGGAGTGGGTAATATACAGTATATACATTGTATACAATAATAGAGGAGTGTGGGTATTTATTTATGGTATATACATTGTATACAATAATAGAGGAGTGTGGGTATTTATGGTATATACATTATATACAATAATAGAGAGGAGTATGGGTATTATACAGTATATACATTGTACACGACAACAATAGAGAGAGGAGTGTGGGTGTTATTATCTATATATATAAACGGATACTTCTGTCTGTCTGTCCTCTGTCCTCACGTGTGCGTCTGTCCGGCTATGCGCTCGAAAGTTATAGAGCGTACCTACGCGTGCGTTACGTCGCAAGAAAGCTTACCTTTCCAAAACGGTCTTAAGCATATTTACGTTTCGGCCGGACAAAAATTGCACCCGCGGTATCCGAAAAACATTCAAAATTCCGCTCATTTGCATCTCATTATCCGCTCATTAGCGACAGAGTGACCTCGAGGTCGACCAATCGTACGCCGGGTTCCTGGCGCGTGCAGCCGGGCCCTCCTACAGTCGAGTGACGGGACGATTGACCAATCCTACGCTTTGGTGACCTGACGGTCGACCAATCGGTGCGTGTGTGGGCGGGCCTTATCGTTCGGAACCGAGGTGAGTGGCCGCCATCTTTATTCTCACTTTCTGTGTGTTTATTGTCTGGGTGGGGCCTAATCCTTCAGAGACTATAAATACATTAGCTTAGCCTTCTTTCATCAACAAAGAGACGGACACTGGCCTGAGTACACATGAGTCACTTGTAGGATTGAGAAGTGAGTGAAATTTCTGTTGTTTTGTTAGGAGCGATTTTTTTTTTTTAATGTGTAAAACGTAAAAACACAAGCGATTTTTTTTTTAATGTGTAAAACGTAAAAACACAATGTCTAAAACGTTAAAACACAATGAAGATGGTGTCCCATCTTCTTAACAGCTGTTTAAAAAAAAATAACTTTTGGTCTTTTCAGCAAGAATGCGCGTTCCTTCTCCGTGGCAGCTTTTTAAAAACATTAAACAACTTTCAAGATGGCCTCCCATCTTCTTAACACCCGTTTAAAAAAAAAAAAATTTTTTTTTTGTGTTTTCACAAAGACTGCGCGTTCCTTCTCCGTGGCAGCTTTTTAAAAAAAAATTAAAAAATTTCTGTTGCTTTCACAGACTGCGCGTTCCTTCTCCGTGGCAGCTTTTCAAAAAAAAATTTCTGTTGGTTTCACAGACTGCGCGTTCCTTCTCCGTGGCAGCTTTAAAAAAAAATTAAAAAAAAATTTCTGTTGCTTTCCTTCTCCGTGGCAGCTTTAAAAAAAAAAAAAAAAAAATTTCTGTTGGTTTCACAGACTGCGCGTTCCTTCTCCGTGGCAGCTTTTAAAAAACATTTTAAAACTTTCAAAATGGCCTCCCACCTTCTTAACACCCGTTTTTGAAAACTTTTTTTTTGCTGTTTCGCTGACCCCCTCAAAACACTCCTCCCCTCCTCCCACTCTCCCTCCTCCTCCTCCCCCCCATTCTCACTCTCTCCCCCCCTTCTCACTCTCTCCCCCCTTCTCACTCTCTCTCCCCCTTCTCACTCTCTCCCCCCTTCTCACTCTCTCCCCCCCTTCTCACTCTCTCCCCCCTTCTCACTCTCTCCTCTCTCTCTCTCTCCCCCCTTCTCACTCCGCCCCCCCTCGCCCCCCTCCCTCGCCCCCCTCTCCCTCGCCCCCCTCTTCCTCGCCCCACCTCCCTCGCCCCCCCTCTCTCCCTCGCCCCCCTCTCTCCCTCGCCCCCCCTCTCTCCCTCGCCCCCCTTCTCTCCCTCGCCCCCCTCTCTCCCTCGCCCCCACTCTCTCCCTCGCTCTCTTCCCCCCTCTCTCCCTCGCCCTCTTCCCCCCCTCTCTCCCTCGCGCTCTTCCCCCCCTCTCTCCCTCGCTCTCTTCCCCCACACAGTCGCTTGCTCTCTTTCTCCACCCCCCCCCCCACAGTCGCTCGCTCTCTTTGTCCTCGAAAAAGCCTCGGCACCGCCGGGCACTCCAGCTAGTCTATATATATAAACGAGTCGATCTGTCTGTCTGTCCTTCTGTCCTCGGGTGTGCGTCTGTCCGGCTATGCGCTCGAAAGTTATAGAGCGTACCTACGCGCGCGTTACCTCCGAAGAAAGCTTACGCTTTCGGGACGGTCGTAAGCGTATTTACTTTTCGGTCGGACCAAAATTGTTCGCGCCTTATGCAAAAAACCTTCAAAATTAAACTCATTATCTGCTACTTAGCTTTGATTGACTGACGTCAAGGTTCGACCAATCCTGTGCCGTCGCGATTGACCAATCCTACAGTACGGTCCCCTGATGGTTGGCGGTGTGTGTGTGTGGGCGGGACTAATCGTTTTCATCTCAGGGATCTGGCAGCCATTGTTTCACTGCCATTACTTCAGCTTCCAGCTCAAACTACTTTGATCATCCAGCTTTGAAAAAGTTAGTATCTCTTTTAAAAATAACATAAGATTTACCAAAAACGTTTTATAAGTACTTTCACTTTCATCTTTCAAGGTATTAAAAAGTAGAAATGTTGCCCGGCAGCAGATTCACAAAGGGACACAGACAGGGCCCAAAAGCCTAGGACTCGATTTAAAATGTTGCCCGGCACCAGATTCACAGAGGGACACAGAGAGGCCCCAAAGCCTGGCACTCGATTTAAACCGCCCGGCCCAAAACAGCCCTGGCAAAGCCGGGCTCCCCCCAGCTAGTACAGTATATATATCTATCTATATATATAAATCGGTACTTCTGTCATTCTGTCTATCTGTCATTCTGTCTGTCTATCTGTCATTCTGTCTGTCATCGCCTGTGCGTCTGGCGGGCTATGCGCTCGAAAGTTACAGGGCGTACCTACGCGCGCGTTACCTCCAAAGAAAGCTTACGCTTCCGAGACGGTTTTAAGCGTATTTACGTTTCGGCCGGGCTAAAATCGCGCCCGCAGTATCCCAAAAACCTTCAACATTCCGCTCATTAGCATCTCATTATCCGCTCATTAGCGACAGAGTGACCTCGAGGTCGACCAATCGTACGGCGGCTTGCTGCCGCGTGCGGCCGGGCCCTCCTACGGTCGAGTGACGGGACGATTGACCAATCCTACGCTTTGGTGACCTGACCTGGCGTGTGTGGGCGGGCCTTATCGTTCTGAACCGAGGTGAGTCGCCGCCATCTTGCTTCCATTCTTTTTCCTGCTTTCTGCGTCTTTCTTTTCAAATATACATTTCCAGCAAAATAAAATTCAATTTATTAAATTCTTTTAAAATAAATCACTCATTTGTAAATATTTTATCTAACCTGAACATTCTTTTTCCTACCTTTGCCCGTTTTTTTCTTAGGCCTGAAAGCCTGGGCCTTTCTTGCCCAGCCAGGCCCGAGCTAGGTAACTGGGCTGCTGCTAAGCTCCTCACCAGCCCCCCCCCCCCCCCGTGTCACGTTACCCGGGGCAACGGCGTCAGCCACGAGGGTCAGGGTGCGCGCGCAGCAGGAGCAGGTGAGACTCTGTTCCGCGCTCGGCTCGGGCGGGGGGGGGGGCGGGGCTCTCGAGAGTGCGGATCGGATTACCCCGGCAACGGGAGTGCGGGCCGGCTGGGGCTTGGAGAGCGCGGCTCTCGGCCGGGGGGGGGCGGGGCTTGGAGAGCGCGGCTCTCGGCCGGGGGGGGGCGGGGCTTGGAGAGCGCGGCTCTCGGCCGGGGGGGGCGGGGCTTGGAGAGCGCTGCTCTCGGCCGGGGGGGGCGGGGCTTGGAGAGCGCGGCTCTCGGCCGGGGGGGCGGGGCTTGGAGAGCGCGGCTCTCGGCCGGGGGGGGGCGGGGCTCGGAGAGCGCGGCTCTCGGCCGGGGGGGGGGGGCGGGGCTCGGAGAGCTGGGCTCTCGGCAGTGCGGGGCGGCGCGGCAGGGTTACCCCGGCAACCGGGCGTGGCCGTGCCTGTCTCTCAGCCTCAAGCCCTCCCTTCCTCCCTCCCCCCCGCCCTCCCTCCCCCCCTTCCTTCCCCCCTCCCTTCCCCCCGCCCCCCTTCCCTTCCCCCCGCCCCTCCTTCCCCCCCCGCCCTCCCTTCCCCCCCACCCTCCCTTCCCCCCACCCGCGCTCTCTCTCTACCCCCCAGTCGCTCTCTCTCTACCCCCCAGTCGCTCTCTCTCTTCCCCCCCCAGTCGCGCTCTCTCTCTCTCTCTCCCCCCCCCCCCCAGTCGCTCTCTCTCTCTCTCTCTTCCAACAACAACATGCCCTCGAAAAAGCCTCGGCACCGCCGGGCACTTGAGCTAGTACATTGCATACAATAATAGAGAGAGGAGTGTGGGTATTATCTATCTATATATATAAAAAGCGGTTGGTCTGCCTGTCCGCTATACACTCAAAAGTTATAGAGCGTACCTACACGTATGCTATATCAAAAGAAAGGTTATGATCAGGGGAGTCTAATAGGCGTATTTACTTTTTGGTCAGACAAAAATTGTTCGGACACTATACAAAAAACGTTCAAAAATCCGCTCATTAGCGGTTGACCAATCCCACCGCTCATTAGCGTTGAGTGACGTGATGGTTGACCAATCCTACAGTTCACTGACCTGATGGTTGACCAATCCGCCATCTGTGGGCGGGCCTAATCCTGCAGCCTCCCGAAACTTCGCCGCCATGTTTTTTCATCCCCACAGCGACAGCACCAGCCAAACAAACCCCCACATTGCGGCTCCGGGAGCGGAAGGTGAGTTTCGCTCACTCGGGCCGGGCCTCACAACTGCTCGGCCCAAGACACAGAGCGGGCAGGGTAGCGTCAGCGGCCGTCCATAAACCGCACTACCCGCAGCACGGTAGCCGGACGCACCGGCTAATCAGCTGGGGTCCGTCTCGGCCCTAGATCCCTGCCGCGCCTCAAGCGCTTGGCCCCGCACGTCCACCGTGGCCGCGCTCAATTTTCAAAGCCCTTCCCTGGCTGCCAAAAGATGGGGAGGGAGGGACATCAGAGGGGGAGAGGTACAGAGAGGGAGAGAGAGAGGGGACTACAGGGGCAGGGACAGAGAGGGGGGGAGAGAGAGGGGGGCAGGGAGAGAGAGGGGCAGTGAGAGAGAGGGGCAGGCAGAGAGAGAGGGTCAGGGAGGGAAAGAGTGACACAGCGCGGGAGCCGCAGTGCCCAGCCATAAACCGCGCGGCCCAAAAAAGCCCTGGCACCGCCGGGCACCCCCAGCTAGTGTTTCAATAAGATCGCCTCTCATTCTTCTAAACTCCAATGAGTACAGGCCCAACCTGCTCAACCTCTCTTCATAAGACAACCCCTTCATCCCCAGAATCAACCTTGTGAACCTTCTTTGAACTGCCTCCAATGCAAGTATATCCCTCCTTAAATAAGGAGACCAAAACTGCACGCAGTTCTCCAGGTGTGGCCTCACCAGCGCCCTGTACAGTTGTAGCAAGACTTCCCTACTTTTATACTCCATCTCACTTGCAATAAAGGCCAACATTCCATTTGCCTTCCTAATTACTTGCTATACCTGCATGCTAACTTTTTGTATTTCATGTACGAGGACCCCCAGATCCCTCTGTACCACAGCATTATGTAGTCTCCATTTAAATAATAATTTGCTTTTTTATTTTTCCTACCAAAGTGGATAACCTCACATTTTCCCACATTATACTACATCTGCCAAATTTTTCCCCACTCACTTAACCTTTTTATATCCCTCTGTAGATTCTTTGTGTCTTCCTCACAATTTGCTTTCCCACCTATCTTTGTATCATCAGCAAATTTGGCTACAGTACACTCGGTCCCTTCATCCAAGTCATTAATATGGATTGTAAATAGTTGAGTCCCCAGCACTGATCCCTGTGGCACCCCACTAGTTACAGTTTGCCAACCGGAAAATGACCTATTTATCCCGACTCGCTGTTTTCTGTTAGTTAGCCAATCCTCTATCCATGCTAATATATTACCCCCAACCCTGTGAGTTCTTATCGTGTGCAGTAACCTTTTATGTGGCACCTTATTGAATGCCTTCTGGAAATCCAAATACACTACATCTACTGGTTCCTCTTTATCCACCCTGCTCGTTACATCTTCAAAGAACTCTAGTAAATTTGTCAAACACAATTTCCCTTTCATAAAACCATGTTGACTGTACTTGATTGTACAGTATTATGATTTTCCAAATGTCCTGCTATTACTTCCATAATAATGGATTCCAGCATTTTCCCAATGACAGATGTTAGGCTAACTGGTCTATAGTTTCCTGCTTTTTGCCTCCCTCCTTTCTTGAATAGGGGTGTTACATTTGCGGTTTTCCAATCTGCTGGGACCTCTCCAGAATCCAGGGAATTTTGGTAGATTACAACCAATGCATCCACTATCTCTGCAGCCACTTCCTTTAAGACCCTAGGATGCAGGCCATCAGGTCCAGGGGACTTGTCAGCCTTTAGTCCCATTAGTTTGCCGAGTACTTTTTCTCTAGCGATAGAGATTGTTTTAAGTTCCTCCCTCCCTATAGCCTCTTGATTATCAATTATTATTCAGATGCTTTTAGTGTCTTCTACTGTGAAGACTGATACAACATTTTTGTTCAAAGTCTCTGCCATTTCCCTGTTTCCCATTATTATTTCCCCAGTCCCACCCTCTAAGGGACCAACGTTTACTTGAGCTACTCTCTTCCCTTTTATATACCTGCAGAACCTCTTACTGTCTGTTTTTATATTTTTTGCTAGTTTGCTAGAGGGAACTTTACTCGATACCTAACCTCTGCTGTACCTGTCGTGGGAGTGTTTGATGGGTCAATGTAGAGGAAGCTTTAGTCTGTATCTAACCCCTGCTGTTCCTGTCCTGGGAGTGTTTGATGGGACAGTGTAGAGGGAGCTTTAGTCTGTATCTAACCCCTGCTGTACCTGTCCTGGGAGTGTTTGATGGGACAGTGTAGAGGGAGCTTTAGTCTGTATCTAACCCCTGCTGTACCTGTCCTGGGAGTGTTTGATGGGTCAATGTAGAGGAAGCTTTAGTCTGTATCTAACCCCTGCTGTACCTGTCCTGGGAGTGTTTGATGGGACAGTGTAGAGGGAGCTTTAGTCTGTATCTAACCCCTGCTGTACCTGTCCTGGGAGTGTTTGATGGGTCAATGTAGAGGGAGCTTTAGTCTGTATCTAACCCCTGCTGTACCTGCCCTGGGAGTGTTTGATGGGACCGTGTAGAGGGAGCTTTACTCTGTATCTAACCCGTGCTGTCTGGGAGTGTTTGATGGGACAGTGTAGAGGGAGCTTTACTCTGTATCTAACCCATGCTGTACCTGCTCTGGGAGTGTTTGAGGGACAGTGTAGAGGGGGCTTTACTCCATATCTAACCCATGCTGTACCTGCCCTGGGAGTGTTTGATGGGACAGTGTAGAGGGAGCTTTGCTCTGTATCTAACCCGTGCTGTACCTGCCCTGGGAGTGTTTGATGGGACAGTGTAGAGGGAGCTTTACTCTGTATTTAACCCATGCTGTACCTGCTCTGGGAGTGTTTGATGGGACACTGTAGAGGGAGCTTTACTCTGTATCTAACCCGTGCTGTACCTGCCCTGGGAGTGTTTGATGGGACAGTGTAGAGGGAGCTTTACTCTGTATCTAACCCGTGCTGTACCTGCACTGGGAGTGTTTGATGGGACAGTGTTGAGGGAGCTTTACTCTGTATCTAACCCGTGCTGTACCTGCCCTGGGAGTGTTTGATGGGACAGTGTAGAGGGTGCTTTACTCTGTATCTAACCCAGGCTGTACCTGCCCTGGGAGTGTTTGATGGGACAGTGTAGAGGGAGCTTTACTCTGTATCTAACCCGTGCTGTACCTGCCCTGGGAGTGTTTGATGGGACAGTGTAGAGGGAGCTTTACTCTGTATCTAACCCGTGCTGTACTTGCCCTGGGAGTGTTTGATGGGACAGTGTAGAGGGAGCGTTACTCTGTATCTAACCCATGCTGTACCTGCCCTGGGAGTGTTTGATGGGACAGTGTAGAGGGAGCTTTACTCTGTATATAACCTGTGCTGTACCTGCCCTGGGAGTGTTTGATGGGACAGTGTAGAGGGAGCTTTACTCTGTATATAACCCGTGCTGTACCTGCCCTGGGAGTGTTTGATGGGACAGTGTAGAGGGAGCTTTACTCTGTATCTAACCCGTGCTGTACCTGCCCTGGGAGTGTTTGATGGGACAGTGTAGAGAGAGCTTTACTCTGTATCTAACCCGTGCTGTACCTGCCCTGGGAGTGTTTGATGGGACCGTGTAGAGGGAGCTTTACTCTGTATCTAACCCGTGCTGTACTTGCCCTGGGAGTGTTTGATGGGACAGTGTAGAGGGAGCTTTACTCTGTATCTAACCCATGCTGTACCTGCCCTGGGAGTGTTTGATGGGACAGTGTAGAGAGAGGTTTACTCTGTATCTAACCCGTGCTGTACTTGCCCTGGGAGTGTTTGATGGGACAATGTAGAGGGAGCTTTACTCTGTATCACAGTTAGTTATACTGTATTTATATTATAATAACTGGCCAATATTTATCTCTCAACCAACATCACTAAAACAGATGATCTGGTCATTATCACATTGCTGTTTATGGGAGTTTGCTGTGCGCAAATTGGCTGCCATGTGTCCTACATTACAACAGTGACTACACTTGAAAAGTACTTCATTGGCTGTGAAGCGCTTTCGGAAGTCCTGAGATCCTGAAAGGCAAGTCTTTCTTTTCTTTCTATACATACACTCTCTTAACTTCAGTGTCTCCCTATTAGTGATTTAAACTGCATTTATATTATTTATGTCATATTCACTCAGCACCCTCAATATAGTATATACAGTATATAATCTGCTCTCTCCCTATTCTGGTTATTTCTGATAAATATTAAAAAATGAGAAAAGACTTACATTTCTATAGCGCCTTTCACGACCACCGGACGTCCCAAAGCGCTTTACAACCAATGAAGTACTTTTGAAGTGTAGTCACTGTTGTAATGTGGGAAACGCGGCAGCCAATTTGCGCGCAGCAAACAACAATGTGATAATGACCAGATAATCTGTTTTTGTTATGTTGATTGAGAGATCAATATTGGCCAGGACCCCAGGGAGAACACCCCTGCTCTTCTTCGAAATAGTGGCCGTGGGATCTTTTACGTCCACCTGAGAGGGCAGACTGGGCCTCGGTTTAACGTCTCAGCCGAAAGGCGGCACCACCAACAGTGCAGCACTCCCTGGGAGTGCCAGCCGAGATTTTTGCGCCCCTTTTGAGGTCTTCAAGATTATGAAGGGGTTTGATAAGAGTGGACATAAAGAAGATGTTTCCACTTGTGGAGGGAGTCCAAAACTAGAGGGCCATGAATATAAGACAGTCACTAATAAATCCAATAGGGAATTCAGGGAAACTTCTTTACCCAGAGAGTGATGAGAATGTGGAACTCGCTACCCTAGGGAGTGGTTGAGACGAATGGCTTAGATGTATTTATGGGGAAGCTAGATAAGCACATGAGGGAGAAAGGAATAGAAGGATATGCTGATCGGGTAAGACGAAGAGGGGCAGGAGGAGGCTCGTGTGAAGCATAAACACCGGCACGGAGCAGCTGGGCTGAATGGCCTGTTCCCGTGCTGTAAATTTGATGTAATTCGATGTAATATACCAACACTCTGTCCCTATTCTGGTTAGCTATATATAATGTATACAATAGATACTATGCATATACTATTACATAGGATATACGGCACAGAAACAGGCCATTCGGCCCAACCAGTCCATGCCGGTGTTTATGCTCCACTCTAGCCTCCTCCCGTCTTTCCTCATCTAACTCTATCAGTGTAACCCTCTATTCCCTTCTCCCTCATATGCTTGACCAGCCTCCCCTTAAATGTATCGATACTATTCACCTCAACCACTCCCTGTGGTAGCGAGTTCCACATTCTCACCACTCTCTGGGTAAAGGAGTTTCTTCTGAATTCCCTATTTGATTTCTTGGTGACTATATTATATTGATGGCCTCTAGTTATGCTCTTCCCCACAAGTGGAAACGTTCTTTCTGTATCCACTCTATCAAAACCTTTCATAATTTTATAGACCTCTATTAGGTCGCCCCTCAGCCTTCTCTTTTGAAGAGAAAAGAGACCCAGCCTGTTCATCCATTCCTGATAGGTACACCCTCGCATTTCTGGTATCATCTTTGTAAATCACCCTCTCCAGTGCCTCGATATCCTTTTTATAATATGGCGACCAGAACTGCACGCAGTGCTCCAAGTGTGGTCTAACCAAGGTTCGATACAGGTTTAGCATAACTTCCCTACTTTTCAATTCTATACCTCTAGAAATAAACCCTAGTGCCTGGTTTGCTTTTTTTTATGGCCCTGTGTCGATACTTTTAGTGATTTGTGTATTTGTACTCCGAGATCCCTCATTTAGATTCTTATTTTCCAAGTCCTGCACTCCTCTCTCCCTATTCTGCTTCATTATCAACCAATCATAGAATCTTAAAGCACAGCAGGAGGCCATTCGGGCCATCGTGCCTGTGCCGGCTCTTTGAAAGAGCTGTCCAGTTAGTCTCACTCCCCTGCTCTTTCCTCATATCCCTTCAAATTGTTTCCCTTCAAGTATTTATCCATTTTCCCTTTTGAAAGTTACGATTGAATCTGCTTCCACCGCCCTTTCAGGCAGCGCATTCCACATCACAGCAACTCGCTGCGTTAAAAAATGCTTCCTCGTGTCGCCTCTGGTTCTTTGGCCGATCACCTTAAATCTGTGTCCTCTGGTTACCCACCCTTCTGCCACTGGAAACATAGAAACATAGGAGCAGGAGTAGGCCATTCGGCCCTTCGGGCCTGCTCCGCCATTCAATATGATCATGGCTGATCCTCTATCTCAATACCATATTCCCGCTCTCTCCCCATACCCCTTGATGCCTTTTGTGTCGAGAAATCTATCTATCTCCTTAAATATATTCAGTGACTTGACCTCCTCAGCCTTCTGTGGTAGAGAATTCCACAGGTTCACCACCCTCTGAGTGAGGAAATTTCTCCTCATCTCAGTCCGAAATGTCCTACCCCATATCCTGAGACTGTGACCCCTCGTTCTAGACCCCCCCAACCAGGGGAAACATCCTCCCTGCATCCAGTCTGTCTTGCCCTGTCAGAATTTTATACATTTCAATGAGATCCCCTTCTCATTCTTCTTATTTGTTCTATCAAAACCCTTCATGATTTTAAACATCTCTGTCGTATCTCCTCTCTGGACCAATGAAGGACAGAGTTGGGGGGGGGGGAGGAGTGATGGCTGATGGGGCGGCTGTGTTTACGCGGTAGGTGCGATGGCGGTGTTGCCTGTGTGAGCCAGAACCCGGGGACAGGTAACACTGAGGGTGCGTTAATGCGCGGAGTGGAAGGTTTTAACGTCTGCTCTCTGGAACTCGGCAAGCAGGGCTCGGTACCTCAGTCTCACTCAGTCCTAAAGGAACAGGGCCAGTCTTGAGGCTCAACCTAGCTCTGCGTGTATACAAGGAGCTGTCTTTAGGCCTGAGGATGGCGGAACGGCTGCAAGCCATTTCCGTTCTAATAATGCCATAGGCGAGCAGCATGGTGAATCCCCGCCCTCAACCGTCTCTGTGCCAGGGCGACCACCCCCCTCTTCCCCAGGCTGTGACAGGAGGACCCATCTCCCTCCCCGCTAATCTGTGCCAGGGCGACCCGCTTCCACACTCTTGTCTGCCTGGTTTTTGGGGGTGTCCATCAACGTTCCCTTTAAGCTGTGCGGCGCCGTGCAAGTCCCACGCAGCCAGTGAGAAGGCTTTTAAATAGAAAAAAACGACCCTGCACGGAATTTTGAATGGCTCGGGCAGAGTGGGCCAAAACAAACTTAGAGGGTACATTGGTGCCCATCTGATGATTTTGACTGAATGTATATCCCTACACTCCTCTCTACCTGTCATTTTATTTTATACTTTACAAATGCATACAATGTGTATACTGTAATATAGCCACACTCCCCTCTCCCTATTCTGGTTACTGATACCATATTTAATTTATTATATATATATATACTAGCTGGGGGTGCCCGGCGGTTCCAGGGCTTTTTTGGGCCGCGCGGTTTACGGCTGGGCGCTGCGGCTCCCGCGCTCTGTGTCACTCTTTCCCTCCCTGACCCTCTCTGCCTGCCCCTCTCTCTCACTTCCCCTCTCTCTCCCTGCCTCCTCTCTCTCTCCCCCCCTCTCTGTCCCTGCCCCTGTATGTCCCCCCTCTGTCCCTCTCTGTACCTCTCCCCCTCTGATCTCCCTCCCTCCCTCCCCATCTTTTGGTAGCCGGGGAAGGGCTTTGAAAATTGAGCGCGGCCGCGGTGGATGTGCGGGGCCTAGCGCTTGAGGCGCGGCAGGGATCTAGGGCCGAGACGGACCCCAGCTGATTAACCGGTGCGTCCGGCTGCCGCGCCGCGGGTAGTGCGGTTTATGGACGGCCGCTGACGCTACCCTGCCCGCTCTGTGTCTTGGGCCGAGCAGTTGAGGGGCCCGGCCCGAGTGAGCGAAACTCACCTTCCGCTCCCGGAGCCGCAATGTGGGGGTTTGTTTGGCTGGTGCTGTCGCTGTGGGGATGAAAAAACATGGCGGCGAAGTTTCGGGAGGCTGCAGGATTAGGCCCGCCCACAGACGGCGGATTGGTCAACCATCAGGTCAGTGAACTGTAGGATTGGTCAACCATCACGTCACTCAACGCTAATGAGCGGTAGGATTGGTCAACCGCGAATGAGCGGATTTTTGAGGATTTTTGAATGTTTTTTGTATAGTGTCCGAACAATTTTTGTCTGACCAAAAAGTAAATACGCCTATTAGACTCCCCTAATGATAACCTTTCTTTTGATATAGCATATGTGTAGGTACGCTCTATAACTTTTGAGTGTATAGCGGACAGACAGACAGACAAACAGCCAGACAAACAAACCAACCGCTTTTTATATATATAGCGATAGAAGATAGATATAAGATTCTGAGGGGGCTTGACAGGGTAGATGCAGGGAGGATGTTTCCCCTCGTGGGGGAATCTAGAACTAGGGGGCACAGTTTCAGGATAAGGGGTCACCCATTTAAAACAGAGATGTGGGGGAATTTCTTCCCTCAGAGGGTCATGAATCTTTGGAATTCTCTACTCCCAGAGAGCTGTGGAGGCCGAGTCATTGAATATATTCAAGGCTGAGATAGACATATATTTGAGCTACAGGGGAGTCAAGGGTTATGGGGAGCGGGCGGGAAAGTGACGTTGAGGGCAAGATCAGATCAGCCATGATCTTATTGAATGACGGGGCAGGCTCGAGGGGCCGAATGGCCTACTCCTGCTCTTTTTTTATGTTATGTTCTACACTGTCCCATCAAACAGTCCCAGGGCAGGTACAGCACGGGTTAGATACAGAGTAAAGCTCCCTCTGCACTGTCCCATCAAACACTCCCAGGGCAGGTACAGCATGGGTTAGATACAGAGTAAAGCTCCCTCTACACTGTCCCATCAAACACTCCCAGGTCTGGTACAGCACGGGTTAGATACAGAGTAAAGCTCCCTCTACACTGTCCCATCAAACACTCCCAGGGCAGGTACAGCACGGGTTAGATACAGAGTAAAGCTCCCTCTACACTGTCCCATCAAACGCTCCCAGGGCAGCTACAGCACGGGTTAGATACAGAGTAAAGCTCCCTCTACACTGTCCCATCAAACACTCCCAGGGCAGCTACAGCACGGGTTAGATACAGAGTAAAGCTCCCTCTACACTGTCCCATCAAACACTCCCGGGGCAGGTACAGCAGGGGTTAGATACAGAGTAAAGCTCCCTCTACACTGTCCCATGAAACACTCCCAGGGCAGGTACAGCACGGGTTAGATACAGAGTAAAGCTCCCTCTACACTGTCCCATCAAACACTCCCAGGCCAGGTACAGCACGGGTTAGATACAGAGTAAAGCTCCCTCTACACTGTCCCATCAAACACTCCCAGGTCTGGTACAGCACGGGTTAGATACAGAGTAAAGCTCCCTCTACACTGTCCCATCAAACACTCCCAGGTCTGGTACAGCACGGGTTAGATACAGAGTAAAGCTCCCTCTACACTGCCCCATGAAACACTCCCAGGGCAGGTACAGCACAGGTTAGATACAGAGTAAAGCTCCCTCTACACTGTCCCATCAAACACTCCCAGGGCAGGTACAGCACGGGTTAGATACAGAGTAAAGCTCCCTCTACACTGTCCCATCAAACACTCCCAGGGCAGGTACAGCACGGGTTAGATACAGAGTAAAGCTCCCTCTACACTGTCCCATCAAACACTCCCAGGGCAGGTACAGCACGGGTTAGATAGAGTAAAGCTCCCTCTACACTGTCCCATCAAACACTCCCAGGGCAGGTACAGCACGGGCTAGATACAGAGTAAAGCTCCCTCTACACTGTCCCATCAAACACCTCCAGTTCTGGCTGATCTCACCCAGTGTGGGACTGAGCCCCAGACACACACAGAGCAGGAAGGGCCCAGGTTCCTTCCCCGGCCTGTGCTGAGTTAGCTGATATCACATTGAAAGGGGAGGCTTCCGTTGGCCTCAGAACCCTACGTAACGGATGGATAAGCTCATATGGGGGGAGGGGTGTGTGTGTACAATTGCTTTTGGTGCACTTGGGTTAGTATAGTCACCCAGGGTTTCTGTTCCTGATCACCAACCAGCGCCCCTTCTGGAAATTGCGCTCCTTTACACAATGAAGCCCGCCACAGTCCAATATCCTGTGGCGAGGAATGGACACTCGGAGCCTCGCAGCTTGTACCTGAGTGGGAGAAAAGAAAGATAATTTCGACAGCGCCTTTCACAATCTCAGGACGTCCTAAAACGCTTCACAGTCAATGCAGTACTTTTTGAAGTGTGGTCACTTTTGTAATGTAGGACACGCGGCAGCCATTTAGCGCACAAACAGCGAATGTGATAAGAGCAGATCATCTGTTTTTAGGTGTTGGTTGAGGGATAAATATTGACCTAGGGGAGAACTCCCCCTGCTCTTCTTCCAGTAGAAGCCGCAGGATCTTACATATTCACCTGAGAAAGCAGACGGGGCCCTTGGGTTTAACGTCTCATCCGAAAGACGGCACCTCACTCAGTGTGTCAGGATAGATTATGGGGCTCGAGCCTCTGGAGTGTGTGTGTGTGTGGTGCTCGAACCCGCAACCTTCTGACCCAGAGGCGAGAGTGTTACCCACTGAACCAAAAGGGAGGGAGTGAATGAAGAGGAGAGATCTCCTGAGTTTCCAAGCCAGTGCCATGGGCTGAAATGTGAGCGTAGCATCCACGTCCTCTTTAACTGTCGGCGTTAACCTTTTTTTTCCCCCTCCCACTACTCTCGACCTTTCGCAGTGATGCCACCGACCCGTCCACCTCAGTCCGCAATGGCCAAGAAGGAGGCCAACATTCTCTGCTCGGAGCGCTACGGCACGCGCTGGACTCGGCGCTACGTCCAGCTGGAGGACGGGCAGCTCCTCCGAAGATCGGAGCAAGCGGGGCACGTGGCGCGGTCCATGGCTGGCGGGTTCACGGTGAGTCCGAGGTCGGGTGTCGTCGCCCCGGATAGTGCGGAGCAGGGCGCAGGCAAGTGGGGAACAGGCTATGGAATGGGGCTGCGATCTTTCAGAGAGAGGGCACAGGGAGTGATGGGGAAAGGGCAACGGGATGGGACTGAGGGGAGAGGTCTATCAGAGAGAGGGGCACAGGGAGCGATGGGGGAATGGGGAAAGGGCGGGGGAATGGGACTGAGGGGAGAGGTCTATCAGAGAGAGGGGCACAGGGAGCGATGGGGGAATGGGGAAAGGGCGGGGGAATGGGACTGAGGGGAGAGGTCTATCAGAGAGAGGGGCACAGGGAGCGATGGGGGAATGGGGAAAGGGCGGGGGAATGGGACTGAGGGGAGAGGTCTATCAGAGAGGGACACAGGGAGCGATGGGGGAATGGGGAAAGGGCGGGGGAATGGGACTGAGGGGAGAGGTCTTATCAGAGAGGGACACAGGGAGCGATGGGGGAATGGGGAAAGGGCGGGGAATGGGACTGAGGGGAGAGGTCTATCAGAGAGAGGGACACGGAGCGATGGGGGAATGGGGAAAGGGCGGGGGAATGGGACTGAGGGGAGAGGTCTATCAGAGAGAGGGACACAGGGAGCGATGGGGAAAGGGTGGGGGAATGGGACTGAGGGGAGAGGTCTATCAGAGAGAGGGACACAGGGAGCGATGGGGGAATGGGGAAAAGGCGGGGGAATGGGACTGAGGGGAGAGGTCTATCAGAGAGAGGGACACAGGGAGCGATGGGGGAATGGGGAAAGGGCGGGGGAATGGGACTGAGGGGAGAGGTCTATCAGAGAGAGGGACACAGGGAGCGATGGGGAAAGGGTGGGGGAATGGGACTGAGGGGAGAGGTCTATCAGAGAGAGGGGCACAGGGAGGGCTGAATCCCCTCCTCCCGAGCTGTAAAATTCTGATTGGGTGGATGATTGTTGTGCAGCGTGAGTTGGACCACTTAGATTTGCTCTCCATTGTCTTAAAATCATAGAATCATAGAATCTAGGCCAATCAACCCGTCGTGCCGATGCCGGCTCTTTCAAAGAACTCTCCAATTTAGTCCCACTCCCCAGCATTTTCCCCGTAAACCCTGCAAATTCGTCCTCTTCAAGCACATGTCCAATTGCCTTTTGAAAATTCCTATGGATTCTGATTCCACCACCCTTTCAGGTAGAGCGTTCCAGATCTTAACAACCCTCTGTGTGAGGAAATTTCTCCTCATTTCCCCTCAAGATCTTTTGCCAGTTATTTTAAATCTAACCCACTTGCCAGCGGAAACAGTTTCTCCCGACTTGCTCCAGCAAAACCCCTAATAATTTTGAACACCTCTATTTAGGTCTGCCCTTAACCTTCTCTGCTCGAAGGAGAACAATCCCAGCTTCTCCAGTCCCTCCACATAACTAACGTCCCTCATCCCTGGTACCTTTCTGGTCAATCTCTCCTGCATCCTCTCCAAGGTCTTCTCATCTTTCCTAAAGTGTGGTACCCAGAATTGAACACAGTACTCCAGCTGAGGCCTAACTAGTAACTTGTAAAGGTTTTGTATGGCTTTCCTTGTTTCTTGTATTCATTGCCCCCATTTACGAAGCCAAGCATCCCATATTCTTTCTTAACTGCCTTCTCAACTTGCCCTATTGTCTTTAAAGATTTGTGAATATTTACCCCCCGGTCCCTCTGCTCTTGCGCCGCACTCAAAATAGTACCATTTCGATTATACTGCCTCTCCATGTGTTTCTCCCAAAGTACAACACTTCACACTTCTCCGCATTAAATTGCATCTGTCATGTGTCTGTCTTTCAGTCATTATTCCTGCCCCAAGGATATCCCGAAAGTGTGAGTGATGACTACCTTACCTACCAGATCTGGGACACCGTGCAGGTCAGTGATCAAACAGCAGCTCATCATTCATAGGCCAGCAGCTTCTAGTTACACGGACTGTGTATCTACTGCACAGTGACACCCGGTCCCAGAGAGGAAAGGACAGTGTATCTAACACACTGTGACACCCGGTCCCAGAGGGGGAATGGACAGTGTATCTAACACGCTGTGACACCCGCTCCCAGAGGGGGAAAGGACAGTGTATCTAATGCACTGTGACACCCGGTCCCAGAGAGGAAAGGACAGTGTATCTAACACACTGTGACACCCGGTCCCAGAGGGGGAATGGACAGTGTATCTAACACGCTGTGACACCCGCTCCCAGAGGGGGAAAGGACAGTGTATCTAACGCACTGTGACACCCGGTCTCCGAGGGGGAATGGACAGTGTATCTAACACACTGTGACACCCGCTCCCAGAGGGGGAAAGGACAGTGTATCTAATGCACTGTGACACCCGGTCCCAGAGGGGGAAAGGACAGTGTATCTAACACACTATGACACGGTGGCATAGTGGTTAGCACTGTTGCCTCACAGTGCCAGGGACCCGGGTTCGAATCCGGCCTCGGGTGACTGTCTGTGTGGAGTTTGCACATTCTCCCCGTGTTTGCGTGGGTTTCCTCCGGGTGCTCCGGTTTCCTCCCACAGTCCAAAGATGTGCGGGTTAGGTTGATTGGCTATGATAAATTGACCCTTAGTGTTAGGGGGATTAAATACGTGGGGTTACGGGGATAGGGTGGGATATGTGGGGGTTACAGGGATCGGGTGGGATATGTGTCGGTGCAGGCTCGATGGGCCGAAATGGCCTCTATCTGCACTGTGGGGTTTCTGTGATTCTGTGATTCTGTGACACCCGGTCCCAGAGGGGGAAAGGACAGTGTATCTAACGCACTGCGACACCTGGTCCCAGAGGGGAAAGTACAGTGTATCTAATGCACTGTGACACCCGGCCCCAGAGGGGGAAAGGACAGTGTATATAACAAACTGTGACACCCGGTCCCAGAGGGGGAAAGGAAAGTGTATCTAACGCACTGTGACACCCAGTCCCAGAGGGGGAAAGGACAGTGTATCTGACACACTGTGACACCTGGTCCCAGAGGGGGAAAGGACAGTGTATCTAACGCACTGTGACACCCGGTCCTAGAGGGGGAAAGGACAATTAATCTAACGCACTGCGACACCCGGTCCCAGAGGGGGAAAGGACAGTGTATCTAACGCACTGTGACACCCGGTCCTAGAGGGGGAAAGGACAATTAATCTAACGCACTGTGACACCCGGTCCCAGAGGGGGAAAGGACAATTAATCTAACGCACTGCGACACCCGGTCCCAGAGGGGGAAAGGACAGTGTATCTAATGTACTGTGACACCCGGTCCCAGAGGGGGAAAGGACAGTGTATCTAATGCACTGTGACACCCGGTCCCAGAGGGGAAAGGACAGTGTATCTAACGCACTGTGACACCCGGTCCCAGAGGGGGAAAGGACGGTGTATCTAACACACTGTGACACCCGGTCCCAGAGCGGGAAAGGACAGTGTATGTAACGCACTGTGACACCCGGTCCCAGAGGGGGAAAGGACAGTGTATCTAACACACTGTGACACACGGTCCCAGAGGAGGAAAGGACAGTGTATCTAATGCACTGTGACACCCGATCCCAGAGGGGGAAAGGACAGTGTATCTAACACACTGTGACACCCGGTCCCAGAGGGGGAAAGGACAGTGTATCTAACGCACTGTGACACCCGGTCCCAGAGGGGGAAAGGACAGTGTATCTAACGCACTGTGACACCCGGTCCCAGAGGGGGAAAGGACAGTGTATCTAACGCACTGTGACACCCGGTCCCAGAGGGGGAAAGGACAGTGTATCTAACGCACTCGTGACAGTCGGTCCCAGAGGGGGAAAGGACAGTGTGTCTACCAGACTGTGACACCCAGTCCCAGAGGTGGAAAGGACAGTGTATCTAACGCACTGTGACACACGGTCCCAGAGGGGGAAAGGACAGTGTATCTAACACACTGTGACACACGGTCCCAGAGGGGGAAAGGACAGTGTATCTAATGCACTGTTGACACCCGGTCCCAGAGGGGGAAGGGACAGTGTATCTAACACACTGTGACACCCGGTTATTTGGGCTAATTGACAGCAGGTGATGTTGTCTCTATTTCCGATGACAGGCCTTTGCCAGCAGCATAACAGGCACCCTCGCCACACAGGCTGTACTGAAGGGTGTGGGGGTCGGGGACAACACTGCCACTGTTGCTGCAGCCTCCATCACCTGGATACTGAAAGGTAAGGTGAGCGACTAATCTTACAGGGGGATGGTCTCAGTCCCCTCTCTCTTAGGGAGATATCTGTACACTGACTGGTGTCTCCCAGTCCCCTCAGTCCCCTCTACCTCAGGGAGATATCTGTACACTGACTGGTGTCTCTCAGTCTCTCTCTCCCTCAGGGATATATCTGTACACTGACTGGTGTCTCTCAGTCCCCTCTCTCTTAGGGAGATATCTGTACACTGACTGGTGTTTCTCAGTCCCCTCTCAGTGAGATATCCTTACACTGACTGGTGTCTCTCAGTCCCCTCTACCTCAGGGAGGTATCTGTACACTGACTGGTGTCTCTCAGTCTCCGCTCCCTCAGGGAGATATCTGTACACTGACTGGTGTCTCTGAGTCCCCTCTCTCTCAGGGAGATATCTGTACACTGACTGGTGTCTCTCAGTCCCCTCTACCTCAGGGAGATATCTGTACACTGACTGGTGTCTCAATCCCCTCTCTCTCAGGGAGATATCTGTACACTGACTGGTGTCTCTCAGTCCCTCTCTCTCTCTCAGGGAGATATCTGTACACTGACTGGTGTCTCTCAGTCTCCGCTCCCTCAGGGAGATATCTGTACACTCACTGGTGTCTCAATCCCCTCTCCCTCAGGCAGATAAAAAAGGTGGGGCTAAGGGATTTGGGGATGGGGATAGTTGGGATAGGATGATATGGAGTTGGGTGGATAGTTGGAATTGAGGGATATGGGAATGGTGGATAGTTGGGGTTGAGGGATATGGGGATGGTGGATAGTTGGGGTTGAGGGATATGCGGATAGGTGGGGTTCAGGAATATAGGGATGGGATAGGTAGGGTTGAGGGATATGAGGTGGTGGGTAGGTGGTGTTGATGGAGATGGGTTAGGTGAGGTTGCAGGATATGGGGATGGAGGGTAGTTGGGGTTGAGGGATATGGGGTAGGTGGGGTTGATGGAGATGGGGTAGGTGGGGTTGATGGAGATGGGGTGGGTGGGGTTGATGGAGATGGGGTTGGTGGGGTTGATGGAGATGGGGTAGGTGAGGTTGATGGAGATGGGGTAGGTGAGGTTGATGGAGATGGGGTAGGTGAGGTTGATGGAGATGGGGTAGGTGAGGTTGATAGAGATGGGGTAGGTGGGGTTGATGGAGATGGGGTAGGTGGGGTTGATGGAGATGGGGTAGGTGGGGTTGATGGAGATGGGGTAGGCGGGGTTGATGGAGATGGGGTAGGTGCGGTTGATGGAGATGGGGTAGGTGGGGTTGATGGAGATGGGGTTGGTGGGGTTGATGGAGTTGGGGTAGGTGGGGTTGATGGAGATGGGGTAGGTGGGGTTGATGGAGATGGGGTAGGTGGGGTTGATGGAGATGGGGTTGGTGGGGTTGATGGAGATGGGGTAGGTGAGGTTGATGGAGATGGGGTGAGGTTGATGGAGATGGGGTAGGTGGGGTTGATGGAGATGGGGTAGGTGAGGTTGATGGAGATGGGGTAGGTGGGGTTGATGGAGATGGGGTAGGTGAGGTTGATGGAGATGGGGTAGGTGGGGTTGATGGAGATGGGGTAGGTGGGGTTGATGGAGATGGGGTAGGTGGGGTTGATGGAGATGGGGTAGGTGGGGTTGATGGAGATGGGGTAGGTGGGGTTGATGGAGATGTGGTAGGTGGGGTTGATGGAGATGGGGTAGGTGGGGTTGATGGAGATGGGGTAGGTGAGGTTGATGGAGATGGGGTAGGTGGGGTTGATGGAGATGGGGTAGGTGGGGTTGATGGAGATGGGGTAGGTGGGACTGATGGAGATGGCGTAGGTGGGGTTGATGGAGATGGGGTAGGTGGGGTTGATGGAGATGGGGTAGGTGAGGTTGATGGAGATGGGGTAGGTGGGGTTGATGGAGATGGGGTAGGTGGGGCTGATGGAGATGGGGTAGGTGAGGTTGATGGAGATGGGGTAGGTGGGGTTGATGGAAATGGGGTGAGCTTGATGGAGATGGGGTAGGTGGGGTTGATGGAGATGGGGTAGGTGAGGTTGATGGAGATGGGGTAGGTGGGGTTGATGGAGATGAGGTAGGTGGGGTTGATGGAGATGGGGTAGGTGGGGTTGATGGAGATGGGGTAGGTGGGGTTGATGGAAATGGGGTAGGTGAGGTTGATGGAGATGGGGCAGGTGGGGTTGATGCAGATGGGGTAGGTGGGGTTGATGGAGATGGGGCAGGTGGGGTTGATGGAGATGGGGTAGGTGGGGTTGATGGAGATGGGGTAGGTGGGGTTGATGGAGATGGGGTAGGTGAGGTTGATGGAGATGGGGTAGGTGGGGTTGATGGAGATGGGGTAGGTGGGGTTGATGGAGATGGGGTAGGTGAGGTTGATGGAGATGGGGTAGGTGGGGTTGATGGAGATGGGGTATGCGAGGTTGATGGAGATGGGGTAGGTGGGGTTGATGGAGATGGGGTAGGTGGGGTTGATGGAGATGGGGTGGGTGAGGTTGATGGAGATGGGGTAGGTGGGGTTGATGGAGATGGGGTAGGTGAGGTTGATGGAGATGGGGTAGATGGGGTTGATGGAGATGGGGTAGGTGAGGTTGATGGAGATGGGGTAGGTGGGGTTGATGGAGATGGGGTAGGTGGTGTTGATGGAGATGGGGTAGGTGGGGTTGATGGAGATGGGGTAGGTGAGGTTGATGGAGATGGGGTAGGTGGGGTTGATGGAGATGGGGCAGGTGAGGTTGATGGAGATGGGGTAGGTGGGGTTGATGGATTTGGGGTAGGTGGGGTTGATGGAGATGGGGTAGGTGGGGTTGATGGAGATGGGGTTGGTGGGGTTGATGGAGATGGGGTAGGTGAGGTTGATGGAGTTGGGGTAGGTGGGGTTGATGGAGATGGGGTAGGTGGGGTTGATGGAGATGGGGTAGGTGGGGTTGATGGAGATGGGGTAGGTGAGGTTGATGGAGTTGGGGTAGGTGGGGTTGATGGAGATGGGGTAGGTGAGGTTGATGGAGATGGGGTAGGTGGGGTTGATGGAGATGGGGTAGGTGGGGTTGATGGAGATGGGGTACGTGAGGTTGATGGAGATGGGGTAGGTGGGGTTGATGGAGATGGGGTAGGTGGGGTTGATGGAGATGGGGTAGGTGAGGTTGATGGAGATGGGGTACGCGAGTTTGATGGAGATGGGGTACGCGAGTTTGATGGAGATGGGGTAGGTGGGGTTGATGGAGATGGGGTAGGTGGGGTTGATGGAGATGGGGTGGGTGAGGTTGATGGAGATGGGGTAGGTGGGGTTGATGGAGGTGGGGTAGGTGAGGTTGATGGAGATGGGGTAGGTGGGGTTGATGGAGATGGGGTAGGTGGGGTTGATGGCGTTGGGGAAGGTGGGGTTGATGGAGATGGGGTAGGTGGGGTTGATGGAGATGGGGTTGGTGGGGTTGATGGAGATGGGGTTGGTGAGGTTGATGGAGATGGGGTAGGTGGGGTTGATGGAGTTGGGGTAGGTGGGGTTGATGGAGATGGGGTAGGTGGGGTTGATGGAGATGGGGTAGGTGGGGTTGATGGAGATGGGGTAGGTGGGGTTGATGGAGTTGGGGTAGGTGAGGTTGATGGAGATGGGGTAGGTGGGGTTGATGGAGTTGGGGTAGGTGGGGTTGATGGAGATGGGGTAGGTGGGGCTAATGGAGATGGGGTAGGTGGGGTTGATGGAGATGGGGTAGGTGAGGTTGATGGAGATGGGGCAGGTGGGGTTGATGGAGTTGGGGTAGGTGGGGCTGATGGAGATGGGGTAGGTGGGGTTGATGGAGATGGGGTTGGTGGGGTTGATGGAGATGGGGTAGGTGAGGTTGATGGAGATGGGGTAGGTGGGGTTGATGGAGTTGGGGTAGGTGGGGTTGATGGAGATGGGGTAGGTGGGGTTGATGGAGATGGGGTACGTGGGGTTGATGGAGATGGGGTAGGTGGGGTTGATGGAGTTGGGGTACGTGAGGTTGATGGAGATGGGGTAGGTGGGGTTGATGGAGATGGGGTAGGTGAGGTTGATGGAGATGGGGTACGTGAGGTTGATGGAGATGGGGTAGGTGGGGTTGATGGAGATGGGGTAGGTGGGGTTGATGGAGATGGGGTAGGTGGAGTTGATGGAGATGGGGTACGTGAGGTTGATGGAGATGGGGTAGGTGGGGTTGATGGAGATGGGGGAGGTGGGGTTGATGGAGATGGGGTAGGTGAGGTTGATGGAGATGGGGTAG
Organism: Somniosus microcephalus; assembly: GCF_052327205.1. Lineage (NCBI taxonomy): Eukaryota > Metazoa > Chordata > Chondrichthyes > Squaliformes > Somniosidae > Somniosus > Somniosus microcephalus. The sequence goes on from NW_028225179.1 coordinate 72,068,605, forward strand.
GTGGGGTTGATGGAGATGGGGTACGCGAGGTTGATGGAGATGGGGTAGGTGGGGTTGATGGAGATGGGGTAGGTGGGGTTGATGGAGATGGGGTGGGTGAGGTTGATGGAGATGGGGTAGGTGGGGTTGATGGAGGTGGGGTAGGTGAGGTTGATGGAGATGGGGTAGGTGTGGTTGATGGAGATGGGGTACGCGAGGTTGATGGAGATGGGGTAGGTGGGGCTAATGGAGATGGGGTAGGTGGGGTTGATGGAGATGGGGTAGGTGAGGTTGATGGAGATGGGGTAGGTGGGGTTGATGGAGTTGGGGTAGGTGGGGTTGATGGAGATGGGGTAGGTGGGGTTGATGGAGATGGGGTTGGTGGGGTTGATGGAGATGGGGTTGGTGAGGTTGATGGAGATGGGGTAGGTGGGGTTGATGGAGTTGGGGTAGGTGGGGTTGATGGAGATGGGGTAGGTGGGGTTGATGGAGATGGGGTAGGTGGGGTTGATGGAGTTGGGGTAGGTGGGGTTGATGGAGATGGGGTAGGTGAGGTTGATGGAGATGGGGTAGGTGGGGTTGATGGGGATGGGGTAGGTGGGGTTGATCGAGTTGGGGAAGGTGGGGTTGATGGAGATGGGGTAGGTGAGGTTGATGGAGATGGGGTAGGTGGGGTTGATGGAGATGGGTAGGTGGGGTTGATGGAGATGGGGTACGTGAGGTTGATGGAGATGAGGTAGGCGGGGTTGATGGAGATGGGGTAGGTGGGGTTGATGGAGATGGGGTAGGTGGGGTTGATGGAGATGGGGTACGCGAGGTTGATGGAGATGGGGTAGGTGGGGTTGATGGAGATGGGGTAGGTGGGGTTGATGGAGATGGGGTAGGTGGGGTTGATGGAGATGGGGTAGGTGGGGTTGATGGAGATGGGGTACGTGAGGTTGATGGAGATGGGGTAGATGGGGTTGGTGGAGATGGGGTAGGTGAGGTTGATGGAGATGGGGTAGGTGGGGTTGATGGAGATGGGGTAGGTGAGGTTGATGGAGACGGGGTAGGTGGGGTTGATGGAGATGGGGTAGGTGGGGTTGATGGAGATGGGGTAGGTGGGGTTGATGGAGATGGGGTAGGTGGGGTTAATGGAGATGGGGTACGCGAGGTTGATGGAGATGTGGTAGGTGGGGTTGATGGAGATGGGGTAGGTGGGGTTGATGGAGATGGGGTAGGTGAGGTTGATGGAGATGGCGTAGGTGGGGTTGATGGAGATGGGGTAGGTGAGGTTGATGGAGATGGGGTAGGTGGGGTTGATGGAGATGGGGTAGGTGGGGTTGATGGAGATGGGGCAGCTGGGGTTGATGGAGATGGGGTAGGTGGGGTTGATGGAGATGGGGTTGGGTTGATGGAGATGGGGTAGGTGGGGTTGATGGAGATGGGGTAGGTGGGGTTGATGGCGTTGGGGTAGGTGGGGTTGATGGACATGGGGTAGGTGAGGTTGATGGAGATGGGGTACGTGGGGTTGATGGAGATGGGGTAGGTGGGGTTGATGGAGATGGGGTAGGTGGGGTTGATGGAGATGGGGTACGCGACGTTGATGGAGATGGGGTAGGTGGGGTTGATGGAGATGGGGTAGGTGGGGTTGATGGAGATGGGGTGGGTGATGTTGATGGAGATGGGGTAGGTGGGGTTGATGGAGATGGGGTAGGTGAGGTTGATGGAGATGGGGTAGGTGGGGTTGATGGAGATGTGGTAGGTGGGGTTGATGGAGATGGGGTAGGTGAGGTTGATGGAGATGGGGTAGGTGGGGTTGATGGAGATGGGGTAGGTGGTGTTGATGGAGATGGGGTAGGTGGGGTTGATGGAGATGGGGTAGGTGAGGTTGATGGAGATGGGGTAGGTGGGATTGATGGAGATGGGGTAGGTGAGCTTGATGGAGATGGGGTAGGTGGGGTTGATGGAGTTGGGGTAGGTGGGGTTGATGGAGATGGGGTAGGTGGGGTTGATGGAGATGGGGTTGGTGGGGTTGATGGAGATGGGGTAGGTGAGGTTGATGGAGATGGGGTAGGTGGGGTTGATGGAGTTGGGGTAGGTGGGGTTGATGGAGATGGGGTAGGTGAGGTTGATGGAGATGGGGTAGGTGGGGTTGATGGAGATGGGGTAGGTGGGGTTGATGGAGTTGGGGTAGGTGGGGTTGATGGAGATGGGGTAGGTGAGGTTGATGGAGTTGGGGTAGGTGGGGTTGATGGAGATGGGGTAGGTGGGGTCGATGGAGATGGGGTACGTGAGGTTGATGGAGATGGGGTACGTGGGGTTGATGGAGATGGGGTAGTTGGGGTTGCTGGAGATGGGGTAGGTGAGGTTGATGGAGATGGGGTAGGTGGGGTTGATGGAGATGGGGTACGCGAGGTTGATGGAGATGGGGGAGGTGGGGTTGATGGAGATGGGGTAGGTGGGGTTGATGGAGATGGGGTGGGTGAGGTTGATGGAGATGGGGTAGGTGAGGTTGATGGAGATGGGGTAGGTGAGGTTGATGGAGATGGGGTAGGTGGGGTTGATGGAGATGGGGTATGCGAGGTTGATGGAGATGGGGTAGGTGGGGTTGATGGAGATGGGGTAGGTGTGGTTGATGGAGATGGGGTAGGTGGGGTTGATGGAGATGGGGTAGGTGGGGTTGATGGAGATGGGATAGGTGAGGTTGATGGAGATGGGGTAGGTGGGGCTAATGGAGATGGGGTAGGTGGGGTTGATGGAGATGGGGTAGGTGAGGTTGATGGAGATGGGGTAGGTGGGGTTGATGGAGTTGGGGTAGGTGGGGTTGATGGAGATGGGGTAGGTGGGGTTGATGGAGATGGGGTAGGTGGGGTTGATGGAGATGGGGTAGGTGGGGTTGATGGAGTTGGGGTAGGTGGGGTTGATGGAGATGGGGTAGGTGAGGTTGATGGAGATGGGGTAGGTGGGGTTGATGGGGATGGGGAAGGTGCGGTTGATGGAGATGGGGTTGATGGAGATGGGGTAGGTGAGGTTGATGGAGATGGGGTAAGTGGGGTTGATGGAGTTGGGGTAGGTGGGGTTGATGGAGATGGGGTAGGTGGGGTTGATGGAGATGGGGTAGGTGGGGTTGATGGAGATGGGGTAGGTGGGGTTGATGGAGATGGGGCAGCTGGGGTTGATGGAGATGGGGTAGGTGGGGTTGATGGCGATGGGGTGGGGTTGATGGAGATGGGGTAGGTGGGGTTGATGGAGATGGGGTAGGTGGGGTTGATGGCGATGGGGTTGGTGGGGTTGATGGAGATGGGGTAGGTGGGGTTGATGGAGATGGGGTAGGTGGGGTTGATGGAGATGGGGTAGGTGGGGTTGATTGAGATGGGGTACGTGAGGTTGATGGAGATGGGGTAGGTGGGGTTGATAGAGATGGGGTAGGTGGGGTTGATGGAGATGGGGTAGGTGAGGTTGATAGAGATGGGGTTGGTGAGGTTGATGGAGATGGGGTAGGTGGGGTTGATGGAGATGGGGTAGGTGGGGTTGATGGAGATGGGGTAGGTGGGGTTGATGGAGATGGGGTAGGTGGGGTTGATGGAGATGGGGTAGGTGGGGTTGATGGAGATGGGGTAGGTGAGGTTGATGGAGATGGGGTAGGTGGGGGTTGATGGAGATGGGGTACGCGAGGTTGATGGAGATGGGTTAGGTGGGGTTGATGGAGATGGGGTAGGTGGGGTTGATGGAGATGGGGTGGTTGATGTTGATGGAGATGGGGTAGGTGGGGTTGATGGAGATGGGGTAGGTGGGGTTGATGGAGATGGGGTAGGTGAGGTTGATGGAGATGGGGCAGGTGGGGTTGATGGAGATGGGGTAGGTGAGGTTGATGGAGATGGGGTAGGTGGGGTTGATGGAGATGGGCTAGGTGGTGTTGATGGAGATGGGGTAGGTGGGGTTGATGGAGATGGGGTAGGTGGGGTTGATGGAGATGGGGTAGGTGAGGTTGATGGAGATGGGGCAGGTGGGGTTGATGGAAATGGGGTAGGTGAGGTTGATGGAGATGGGGTAGGTGGGGTTGATGGAGATGGGCTAGGTGGTGTTGATGGAAATGGGGTAGGTGGGGTTGATGGTGATGCGGTAGGTGAGGTTGATGGAGTTGGGGTAGGTGGGGTTGATGGGGATGGGGTAGGTGGGGTTGATGGAGATGGGGTTGGTGGGGTTGATGGAGATGGGGTACGTGAGGTTGATGGAGATGGGGTAGGTGGGGTTGATGGAGTTGGGGGAGGTGGGGTTGATGGAGCTGAGGTAGGTGGGGTTGATGGAGATGGGGTAGGTGGGGTTGATGGAGATGGGGTAGGTGGGGTTGATGGAGTTGGGGTAGGTGGAGTTGATGGAGATGGGGTAGGTGAGGTTGATGGAGATGGGGTAGGTGGGGTTGATGGAGATAGGGTAGGTGGGGTTGATGGAGTTGGGGTACGTGAGGTTGATGGAGATGGGGTAGGTGGGGTTGATGGAGATGGGGTAGGTGGGGTTGATGGAGATGGGGTAGGTGGAGTTGATGGAGATGGGGTACGTGAGGTTGATGGAGATGGGGTAGGTGGGGTTGATGGAGATGGGGTAGGTGGGGTTGATGGAGATGGGGTACGTGGTGTTGATGGAGATGGGGTAGGTGGGGTTGATGGAGATGGGGTAGGTGGGGTTGATGGAGATGGGGTACGCGAGGTTGATGGAGATGGGGTAGGTGGGGTTGATGGAGATGGGGTAGGTGGGGTTGATGGAGATGGGGTACGCGAGGTTGATGGAGATGGGGTAGGTGGGGTTGATGGAGATGGGGTAGGTGGGGTTGATGGAGATGGGGTACGCGAGGTTGATGGAGATGGGGTAGGTGGGGTTGATGGAGATGGGGTAGGTGGGGTTGATGGAGATGGGGTAGGTGGGGTTGATGGAGATGGGGTAGGTGGGGTTGATGGAGATGGGATAGGTGAGGTTGATGGAGATGGGGTAGGTGGGGCTAATGGAGATGGGGTAGGTGGGGTTGATGGAGATGGGGTAGGTGAGGTTGATGGAGATGGGGTAGGTGGGGTTGATGGAGTTGGGGTAGGTGGGGTTGATGGAGATGGGGTAGGTGGGGTTGATGGAGATGGGGTTGATGGAGATGGGGTAGGTGAGGTTGATGGAGATGGGGTAAGTGGTGTTGATGGAGTTGGGGTAGGTGGGGTTGATGGAGATGGGGTAGGTGGGGTTGATGGAGATGGGGTAGGTGGGGATGATGGAGTTGGGGTAGGTGGGGTTGATGGCGATGGGGTAGGTGGGGTTGATGGACATGGGGTAGGTGAGGTTGATGGAGATGGGGTACGTGGTGTTGATGGAGATGGGGTAGGTGGGGTTGATGGAGATGGGGTAGGTGGGGTTGATGGAGATGGGGTACGCGAGGTTGATGGAGATGGGGTAGGTGGGGTTGATGGAGATGGGGTAGGTGGGGTTGATGGAGATGGGGTAGGTGCGGTTGATGGAGATGGGGTGGGGTTGATGGAGATGGTGTAGGTGGGGTTGATGGAGATGGGGTAGGTGCGGTTGATGGAGATGGGGTGGGGTTGATGGAGATGGGGTAGGTGGGGTTGATGGAGATGGGGTAGGTGGGGTTGATGGAGATGGGGTTGGTGGGGTTGATGGAGATGGGGTAGGTGGGGTTGATGGAGATGGGGTAGGTGAGGTTGATGGAGATGGGGTAGGTGGGGTTGATGGCGATGGGGTGGGGTTGATGGAGATGGGGTAGGTGGGGTTGATGGAGATGGGGTAGGTGGGGTTGATGGCGATGGGGTTGGTGGGGTTGATGGAGATGGGGTAGGTGGGGTTGATGGAGATGGGGTAGGTGGGGTTGATGGAGATGGGGTAGGTGGGGTTGATTGAGATGGGGTACGTGAGGTTGATGGAGATGGGGTAGGTGGGGTTGATAGAGATGGGGTAGGTGGGGTTGATGGAGATGGGGTAGGTGAGGTTGATAGAGATGGGGTTGGTGAGGTTGATGGAGATGGGGTAGGTGGGGTTGATGGAGATGGGGTAGGTGGGGTTGATGGAGATGGGGTAGGTGGGGTTGATGGAGATGGGGTAGGTGAGGTTGATGGAGATGGGGTAGGTGGGGTTGATGGAGATGGGGTAGGTGAGGTTGATGGAGATGGGGTAGGTGGGGGTTGATGGAGATGGGGTACGCGAGGTTGATGGAGATGGGTTAGGTGGGGTTGATGGAGATGGGGTAGGTGGGGTTGATGGAGATGGGGTGGGTGATGTTGATGGAGATGGGGTAGGTGGGGTTGATGGAGATGGGGTAGGTGGGGTTGATGGAGATGGGGTAGGTGAGGTTGATGGAGATGGGGCAGGTGGGGTTGATGGAGATGGGGTAGGTGAGGTTGATGGAGATGGGGTAGGTGGGGTTGATGGAGATGGGGTAGGTGGTGTTGATGGAAATGGGGTATGTGGGGTTGATGGTGATGCGGTAGGTGAGGTTGATGGAGATGGGGTAGGTGGGGTTGATGGAGATGGGGTAGGTGAGGTTGATGGAGATGGGGTAGGTGGGGTTGATGGAGTTGGGGTAGGTGGGGTTGATGGGGATGGGGTAGGTGGGGTTGATGGAGATGGGGTTGGTGGGGTTGATGGAGATGGGGTACGTGAGGTTGATGGAGATGGGGTAGGTGGGGTTGATGGAGTTGGGGGAGGTGGGGTTGATGGAGCTGGGGTAGGTGGGGTTGATGGAGATGGGGTAGGTGGGGTTGATGGAGATGGGGTAGGTGGGGTTGATGGAGTTGGGGTAGGTGGAGTTGATGGAGATGGGGTAGGTGAGGTTGATGGAGATGGGGTAGGTGGGGTTGATGGAGATAGGGTAGGTGGGGTTGATGGAGATGGGGTCGGTGAGGTTGATGGAGATGGGGTAGTTGGGGTTGATGGAGATGGGGTAGGTGGGGTTGATGGAGTTGGGGTACGTGAGGTTGATGGAGATGGGGTTGGTGGGGTTGATGGAGATGGGGTAGGTGGGGTTGATGGAGATGGGGTCGGTGGAGTTGATGGAGATGGGGTACGTGAGGTTGATGGAGATGGGGTAGGTGGGGTTGATGGAGATGGGGTAGGTGGGGTTGATGGAGATGGGGTAGGTGAGGTTGATGGAGATGGGGTAGGTGGGGTTGATGGAGATGGGGTACGCGAGGTTGATGGAGATGGGGTAGGTGGGGTTGATGGAGGTGGGGTAGGTGAGGTTGATGGGGATGGGGGAGGTGCAGTTGATGGAGATGGGGTACGCGAGGTTGATGGAGATGGGGTAGGTGGGGCTAATGGAGATGGGGTAGGTGGGGTTGATGGAGATGGGGTAGGTGAGGTTGATGGAGATGGGGTAGGTGGGGTTGATGGAGTTGGGGTAGGTGGGGTTGATGGAGATGGGGTAGGTGGGGTTGATGGAGATGGGGTTGGTGGGGTTGATGGAGATGGGGTAGGTGAGGTTGATGGAGATGGGGTAGGTGGGGTTGATGGAGTTGGGGTAGGTGGGGTTGATGGAGATGGGGTAGGTGAGGTTGATGGAGATGGGGTAGGTGGGGTTGATGGAGATGGGGTAGGTGGGGTTGATGGAGATGGGGTACGTGAGGTTGATGGAGATGGGGTAGGTGGGGTTGATGGAGATGGGGTAGGTGGGGTTGATGGAGATGGGGTAGGTGGGGTTGATGGAGATGGGGTACGCGAGGTTGATGGAGATGGGGTAGGTGGGGTTGATGGAGATGGGGTAGGTGGGGTTGATGGAGATGGGGTGGGGTTGATGGAGATGGGGTAGGTGGGGTTGATGGAGATGGGGTAGGTGGGGTTGATGGAGATGGGGTACGTGAGGTTGATGGAGATGGGGCAGATGGGGTTGGTGGAGATGGGGTAGGTGAGGTTGATGGAGATGGGGTAGGTGGGGTTGATGGAGATGGGGTAGGTGAGGTTGATGGAGATGGGGTTGGTGAGGTTGATGGAGATGGGGTAGGTGGGGTTGATGGAGATGGGGTAGGTGGGGTTGATGGAGATGGGGTAGGTGGGGTTAATGGAGATGGGGTACGCGAGGTTGATGGAGATGTGGTAGGTGGGGTTGATGGAGATGGGGTAGGTGGGGTTGATGGAGATGGGGTAGGTGAGGTTGATGGAGATGGCGTAGGTGGGGTTGATGGAGATGGGGTAGGTGAGGTTGATGGAGATGGGGTAGGTGGGGTTGATGGAGATGGGGTAGGTGGGGTTGATGGAGATGGGGCAGCTGGGGTTGATGGAGATGGGGTAGGTGGGGTTGAATGAGATGGGGTTGAGTTGATGGAGATGGGGTAGGTGGGGTTGATGGAGATGGGGTAGGTGGGGTTGATGGCGATGGGGTTGGTGGGGTTGATGGACATGGGGTAGGTGAGGTTGATGGAGATGGGGTACGTGGGGTTGATGGAGATGGGGTAGGTGGGGTTGATGGAGATGGGGTAGGTGGGGTTGATGGAGATGGGGTACGCGAGGTTGATGGAGATGGGGTAGGTGGGGTTGATGGAGATGGGGTAGGTGGGGTTGATGGAGATGGGGTAGGTGCGGTTGATGGAGATGGTGTGGGGTTGATGGAGATGGGGTAGGTGGGGTTGATGGAGATGGGGTAGGTGCGGTTGATGGAGATGGGGTGGGGTTGATGGAGATGGGGTAGGTGGGGTTGATGGAGATGGGGTAGGTGGGGTTGATGGAGATGGGGTTGGTGGGGTTGATGGAGATGAGGTAGGTGGGGTTGATGGAGATGGGGTAGGTGAGGTTGATGGAGATGGGGTAGGTGGGGTTGATGGAGATGGGGTAGGTGAGGTTGATGGAGATGGGGTAGGTGGGGTTGATGGAGATGGGGTAGGTGAGGTTGATGGAGATGGGGTAGGTGGGGTTGATGGAGATGGGGTAGGTGGGGCTAATGGAGATGGGGTAGGTGGGGTTGATGGAGATGGGGTAGGTGAGGTTGATGGAGATGGGGTAGGTGGGGTTGATGGAGATGGGGTAGGTGGGGTTGATGGAGTTGGGGTAGGTGGGGTTGATGGAGATGGGGTAGGTGAGGTTGATGGAGATTAGGTAGGTGGGGTTGATGGGGATGGGGTAGGTGGGGTTGATCGAGTTGGGGTAGGTGGGGTTGATGGAGATGGGGTAGGTGAGGTTGATGGAGATGGGGTAGGTGGGGTTGATGGAGATGGGGTAGGTGGGGTTGATGGAGATGGGGTACGTGAGGTTGATGGAGATGGGGTAGGTGGGGTTGATGGAGATGGGGTAGGTGGGGTTGATGGAGATGGGGTAGGTGGGGTTGATGGAGATGGGGTACGCGAGGTTGATGGAGATGGGGTAGGTGGGGTTGATGGAGATGGGGTTGGTGGGGTTGATGGAGCTGGGGTGGGGTTGATGAGATGGGGTAGGTGGGGTTGATGGAGATGGGGTAGGTGGGGTTGATGGAGATGGGGTACGTGAGGTTGATGGAGATGGGGCAGATGGGGTTGGTGGAGATGGGGTAGGTGAGGTTGATGGAGATGGGGTAGGTGGGGTTGATGGAGATGGGGTAGGTGAGGTTGATGGAGATGGGGTTGGTGAGGTTGATGGAGATGGGGTAGGTGAGGTTGATGGAGATGGGGTAGGTGGGGTTAATGGAGATGGGGTACGCGAGGTTGATGGAGATGTGGTAGGTGGGGTTGATGGAGATGGGGTAGGTGGGGTGGTTGGAGATGGGGTAGGTGAGGTTGATGGAGATGGCGTAGGTGGGGTTGATGGAGATGGGGTAGGTGAGGTTGATGGAGATGGGGTAGGTGGGGTTGATGGAGATGGGGTAGGTGGGGTTGATGGAGATGGGGCAGCTGGGGTTGATGGAGATGGGGCAGGTGGGGTTGATGGAGATGGGGTGGGGTTGATGGAGATGGGGTAGGTGGGGTTGATGGAGATGGGGTAGGTGGGGTTGATGGCGATGGGGTAGGTGGGGTTGATGGACATGGGGTAGGTGAGGTTGATGGAGATGGGGTACGTGGGGTTGATGGAGATGGGGTAGGTGGGGTTGATGGAGATGGGGTAGGTGGGGTTGATGGAGATGGGGTACGCGAGGTTGATGGAGATGGGGTAGGTGGGGTTGATGGAGATGGGGTAGGTGGGGTTGATGGAGATGGGGTAGGTGCGGTTGATGGAGATGGGGTGGGGTTGATGGAGATGGGGTAGGTGGGGTTGATGGAGATGGGGTATGTGCGGTTGATGGAGATGGGGTGGGGTTGATGGAGATGGGGTAGGTGGGGTTGATGGAGATGGGGTAGGTGGGGTTGATGGAGATGGGGTTGGTGGGGTTGATGGAGATGGGGTAGGTGGGGTTGATGGAGATGGGGTAGGTGAGGTTGATGGAGATGGGGTAGGTGGGGTTGATGGAGATGGGGTAGGTGAGGTTGATGGAGATGGGGTGGGTGATGTTGATGGAGATGGGGTAGGTGGGGTTGATGGAGATGGGGTAGGTGGGGTTGATGGAGATGGGGTAGGTGAGGTTGATGGAGATGGGGCAGGTGGGGTTGATGGAGATGGGGTAGGTGAGGTTGATGGAGATGGGGTAGGTGGGGTTGATGGAGATGGGCTAGGTGGTGTTGATGGAAATGGGGTAGGTGGGGTTGATGGTGATGCGGTAGGTGAGGTTGATGGAGATGGGGTAGGTGGGGTTGATGGAGATGGGGTAGGTGAGGTTGATGGAGATGGGGTAGGTGGGGTTGATGGAGTTGGGGTAGGTGGGGTTGATGGGGATGGGGTAGGTGGGGTTGATGGAGATGGGGTTGGTGGGGTTGATGGAGATGGGGTACGTGAGGTTGATGGAGATGGGGTAGGTGGGGTTGATGGAGTTGGGGGAGGTGGGGTTGATGGAGCTGGGGTAGGTGGGGTTGATGGAGATGGGGTAGGTGGGGTTGATGGAGATGGGGTAGGTGGGGTTGATGGAGTTGGGGTAGGTGGAGTTGATGGACATGGGGTAGGTGAGGTTGATGGAGATGGGGTAGGTGGGGTTGATGGAGATAGGGTAGGTGGGGTTGATGGAGATGGGGTCGGTGAGGTTGATGGAGATGGGGTAGTTGGGGTTGATGGAGATGGGGTAGGTGGGGTTGATGGAGTTGGGGTACGTGAGGTTGATGGAGATGGGGTAGGTGGGGTTGATGGAGATGGGGTAGGTGGGGTTGATGGAGATGGGGTAGGTGGAGTTGATGGAGATGGGGTACGTGAGGTTGATGGAGATGGGTTAGGTGGGGTTGATGGAGATGGGGTCGGTGGGGTTGATGGAGATGGGGTAGGTGAGGTTGATGGAGATGGGGTAGGTGGGGTTGATGGAGATGGGGTACGCGAGGTTGATGGAGATGGGGTAGGTGGGGTTGATGGAGGTGGGGTAGGTGAGGTTGATGGAGATGGGGTAGGTGCAGTTGATGGAGATGGGGTACGCGAGGTTGATGGAGATGGGGTAGGTGGGGCTAATGGAGATGGGGTAGGTGGGGTTGATGGAGATGGGGTAGGTGAGGTTGATGGAGATGGGGTAGGTGGGGTTGATGGAGTTGGGGTAGGTGGGGTTGATGGAGATGGGGTAGGTGGGGTTGATGGAGATGGGGTTGGTGGGGTTGATGGAGATGGGGTAGGTGAGGTTGATGGAGATGGGGTAGGTGGGGTTGATGGAGTTCGGGTAGGTGGGGTTGATGGAGATGGGGTAGGTGAGGTTGATGGAGATGGGGTAGGTGGGGTTGATGGAGATGGGGTAGGTGGGGTTGATGGAGATGGGGTACGTGAGGTTGATGGAGATGGGGTAGGTGGGGTTGATGGAGATGGGGTAGGTGGGGTTGATGGAGATGGGGTAGGTGGGGTTGATGGAGATGGGGTACGCGAGGTTGATGGAGATGGGGTAGGTGGGGTTGATGGAGATGGGGTAGGTGGGGTTGATGGAGATGGGGTGGGGTTGATGGAGATGGGGTAGGTGGGGTTGATGGAGATGGGGTAGGTGGGGTTGATGGAGATGGGGTACGTGAGGTTGATGGAGATGGGGCAGATGGGGTTGGTGGAGATGGGGTAGGTGAGGTTGATGGAGATGGGGTAGGTGGGGTTGATGGAGATGGGGTAGGTGAGGTTGATGGAGATGGGGTTGGTGAGGTTGATGGAGATGGGGTAGGTGGGGTTGATGGAGATGGGGTAGGTGGGGTTGATGGAGATGGGGTAGGTGGGGTTAATGGAGATGGGATACACGAGGTTGATGGAGATGTGGTAGGTGGGGTTGATGGAGATGGGGTAGGTGGGGTTGATGGAGATGGGGTAGGTGAGGTTGATGGAGATGGCGTAGGTGGGGTTGATGGAGATGGGGTAGGTGAGGTTGATGGAGATGGGGTAGGTGGGGTTGATGGAGATGGGGTAGGTGGGGTTGATGGAGATGGGGCAGCTGGGGTTGATGGAGATGGGGTAGGTGTGGTTGATGGAGATGGGGTTGAGTTGATGGAGATGGGGTAGGTGGGGTTGATGGAGATGGGGTAGGTGGGGTTGATGGCGATGGGGTAGGTGGGGTTGATGGACATGGGGTAGGTGAGGTTGATGGAGATGGGGTACGTGGTGTTGATGGAGATGGGGTAGGTGGGGTTGATGGAGATGGGGTAGGTGGGGTTGATGGAGATGGGGTACGCGAGGTTGATGGAGATGGGGTAGGTGGGGTTGATGGAGATGGGGTAGGTGGGGTTGATGGAGATGGGGTACGCGAGGTTGATGGAGATGGGGTAGGCGGGGTTGATGGAGATGGGGTAGGTGGGGTTGATGGAGATGGGGTAGGTGGGGTTGATGGAGATGGGGTAGGTGGGGTTGATGGAGATGGGATAGGTGAGGTTGATGGAGATGGGGTAGGTGGGGCTAATGGAGATGGGGTAGGTGGGGTTGATGGAGATGGGGTAGGTGAGGTTGATGGAGATGGGGTAGGTGGGGTTGATGGAGTTGGGGTAGGTGGGGTTGATGGAGATGGGGTAGGTGGGGTTGATGGAGATGGGGTTGATGGAGATGGGGTAGGTGAGGTTGATGGAGATGGGGTAAGTGGGGTTGATGGAGTTGGGGTAGGTGGGGTTGATGGAGATGGGGTAGGTGGGGTTGATGGAGATGGGGTAGGTGGGGTTGATGGAGTTGGGGTAGGTGGGGTTGATGGAGTTGGGGTAGGTGAGGTTGATGGAGATGGGGTAGGTGGGGTTGATGGGGATGGGGTAGGTGGGGTTGATCGAGTTGGGGTAGGTGGGGTTGATGGAGATGGGGCAGGTGAGGTTGATGGAGATGGGGTAGGTGGGGTTGATGGAGATGGGGTATGTGGGGTTGATGGAGATGGGGTACGTGAGGTTGTTGGAGATGCGGTAGGTGGGGTTGATGGAGATGGGGTAGGTGGGGTTGATGGAGATCGGGTAGGTGGGGTTGATGGAGATGGGGTACGCGAGATTGATGGAGATGGGGTAGGTGGGATTGATGGAGATGGGGTAGGTGGGGTTGATGGAGATGGGGTGGGGTTGATGGAGATGGGGTAGGTGGGGTTGATGGAGATGGGGTAGGTGAGGTTGATGGAGATGGGGTACGTGAGGTTGATGGAGATGGGATAGGTGGGGTTGGTGGAGATGGGGTAGGTGAGGTTGATGGAGATGGGGTATGTGGGGTTGATGGAGATGGGGTAGGTGAGGTTGATGGAGATGGGGTTGGCGAGGTTGATGGAGATGGGGTAGGTGGGGTTGATGGAGATGGGGTAGGTGGGGTTGATGGAGATGGGGTAGGTGGGGTTGATGGAGATGGGGTAAGTGGGGTTAATGGAGATGGGATACGCGAGGTTGATAGAGATGGGGTAGGTGGGGTTGATGGAGATGGGGTAGGTGGGGTTGATGGAGATGGCGTAGGTTGGGTTGATGGAGATGGGGTAGGTGAGGTTGATGTAGGTGGGGTTGATGGAGATGGGGTAGGTGGGGTTGATGGAGATGGGGCAGCTGGGGTTGATGGAGATGGGGTAGGTGGGGTTGATGGCGATGGGGTGGGGTTGATGGAGATGGGGTAGGTGGGGTTGATGGAGATGGGGTAGGTGGGGTTGATGGCGATGGGGTTGGTGGGGTTGATGGAGATGGGGTAGGTGGGGTTGATGGAGATGGGGTAGGTGGGGTTGATGGAGATGGGGTAGGTGGGGTTGATTGAGACGGGGTACGTGAGGTTGATGGAGATGGGGTAGGTGGGGTTGATAGAGATGGGGTAGGTGGGGTTGATGGAGATGGGGTAGGTGAGGTTGATAGAGATGGGGTTGGTGAGGTTGATGGAGATGGGGTAGGTGGGGTTGATGGAGATGGGGTAGGTGGGGTTGATGGAGATGGGGTAGGTGGGGTTGATGGAGATGGGGTAGGTGGGGTTGATGGAGATGGGGTAGGTGGGGTTGATGGAGATGGGGTAGGTGAGGTTGATGGAGATGGGGTAGGTGGGGGTTGATGGAGATGGGGTACGCGAGGTTGATGGAGATGGGTTAGGTGGGGTTGATGGAGATGGGGTAGGTGGGGTTGATGGAGATGGGGTGGTTGATGTTGATGGAGATGGGGTAGGTGGGGTTGATGGAGATGGGGTAGGTGGGGTTGATGGAGATGGGGTAGGTGAGGTTGATGGAGATGGGGCAGGTGGGGTTGATGGAGATGGGGTAGGTGAGGTTGATGGAGATGGGGTAGGTGGGGTTGATGGAGATGGGCTAGGTCGTGTTGATGGAGATGGGGTAGGTGGGGTTGATGGAGATGGGGTAGGTGGGGTTGATGGAGATGGGGTAGGTGAGGTTGATGGAGATGGGGCAGGTGGGGTTGATGGAGATGGGGTAGGTGAGGTTGATGGAGATGGGGTAGGTGGGGTTGATGGAGATGGGCTAGGTGGTGTTGATGGAAATGGGGTAGGTGGGGTTGATGGTGATGCGGTAGGTGAGGTTGATGGAGTTGGGGTAGGTGGGGTTGATGGGGATGGGGTAGGTGGGGTTGATGGAGATGGGGTTGGTGGGGTTGATGGAGATGGGGTACGTGAGGTTGATGGAGATGGGGTAGGTGGGGTTGATGGAGTTGGGGGAGGTGGGGTTGATGGAGCTGAGGTAGGTGGGGTTGATGGAGATGGGGTAGGTGGGGTTGATGGAGATGGGGTAGGTGGGGTTGATGGAGTTGGGGTAGGTGGAGTTGATGGAGATGGGGTAGGTGAGGTTGATGGAGATGGGGTAGGTGGGGTTGATGGAGATATGGTAGGTGGGGTTGATGGAGTTGGGGTACGTGAGGTTGATGGAGATGGGGTAGGTGGGGTTGATGGAGATGGGGTAGGTGGGGTTGATGGAGATGGGGTAGGTGGAGTTGATGGAGATGGGGTACGTGAGGTTGATGGAGATGGGGTAGGTGGGGTTGATGGAGATGGGGTCGGTGGGGTTGATGGAGATGGGGTAGGTGAGGTTGATGGAGATGGGGTAGGTGGGGTTGATGGAGATGGGGTACGCGAGGTTGATGGAGATGGGGTAGGTGGGGTTGATGGAGGTGGGGTAGGTGAGGTTGATGGAGATGGGGTAGGTGCAGTTGATGGAGATGGGGTACGCGAGGTTGATGGAGATGGGGTAGGTGGGGCTAATGGAGATGGGGTAGGTGGGGTTGATGGAGATGGGGTAGGTGAGGTTGATGGAGATGGGGTAGGTGGGGTTGATGGAGTTGGGGTAGGTGGGGTTGATGGAGATGGGGTAGGTGGGGTTGATGGAGATGGGGTTGGTGGGGTTGATGGAGATGGGGTAGGTGAGGTTGATGGAGATGGGGTAGGTGGGGTTGATGGAGTTCGGGTAGGTGGGGTTGATGGAGATGGGGTAGGTGAGGTTGATGGAGATGGGGTAGGTGGGGTTGATGGAGATGGGGTAGGTGGGGTTGATGGAGATGGGGTACGTGAGGTTGATGGAGATGGGGTAGGTGGGGTTGATGGAGATGGGGTAGGTGGGGTTGATGGAGATGGGGTAGGTGCGGTTGATGGAGATGGGGTACGCGAGGTTGATGGAGATGGGGTAGGTGGGGTTGATGGAGATGGGGTAGGTGGGGTTGATGGAGATGGGGTGGGGTTGATGGAGATGGGGTAGGTGGGGTTGATGGAGATGGGGTAGGTGGGGTTGATGGAGATGGGGTACGTGAGGTTGATGGAGATGGGGCAGATGGGGTTGGTGGAGATGGGGTAGGTGAGGTTGATGGAGATGGGGTAGGTGGGGTTGATGGAGATGGGGTAGGTGAGGTTGATGGAGATGGGGTTGGTGAGGTTGATGGAGATGGGGTAGGTGGGGTTGATGGAGATGGGGTAGGTGGGGTTGATGGAGATGGGGTAGGTGGGGTTAATGGAGATGGGGTACGCGAGGTTGATGGAGATGTGGTAGGTGGGGTTGATGGAGATGGGGTCGGTGGGGTTGATGGAGATGGGGTAGGTGAGGTTGATGGAGATGGCGTAGGTGGGGTTGATGGAGATGGGGTAGGTGAGGTTGATGGAGATGGGGTAGGTGGGGTTGATGGAGATGGGGTAGGTGGGGTTGATGGAGATGGGGCAGCTGGGGTTGATGGAGATGGGGTAGGTGGGGTTGATGGAGATGGGGTTGAGTTGATGGAGATGGGGTAGGTGGGGTTGATGGAGATGGGGTAGGTGGGGTTGATGGCGATGGGGTAGGTGGGGTTGATGGACATGGGGTAGGTGAGGTTGATGGAGATGGGGTACGTGGTGTTGATGGAGATGGGGTAGGTGGGGTTGATGGAGATGGGGTAGGTGGGGTTGATGGAGATGGGGTACGCGAGGTTGATGGAGATGGGGTAGGTGGGGTTGATGGAGATGGGGTAGGTGGGGTTGATGGAGATGGGGTACGCGAGGTTGATGGAGATGGGGTAGGTGGGGTTGATGGAGATGGGGTAGGTGGGGTTGATGGAGATGGGGTACGTGGTGTTGATGGAGATGGGGTAGGTGGGGTTGATGGAGATGGGGTAGGTGGGGTTGATGGAGATGGGGTACGCGAGGTTGATGGAGATGGGGTAGGTGGGGTTGATGGAGATGGGGTAGGTGGGGTTGATGGAGATGGGGTACGCGAGGTTGATGGAGATGGGGTAGGTGGGGTTGATGGAGATGGGGTAGGTGGGGTTGATGGAGATGGGGTAGGTGGGGTTGATGGAGATGGGGTAGGTGGGGTTGATGGAGATGGGATAGGTGAGGTTGATGGAGATGGGGTAGGTGGGGCTAATGGAGATGGGGTAGGTGGGGTTGATGGAGATGGGGTAGGTGAGGTTGATGGAGATGGGGTAGGTGGGGTTGATGGAGTTGGGGTAGGAGGGGTTGATGGAGATGGGGTAGGTGGGGTTGATGGAGATGGGGTTGATGGAGATGGGGTAGGTGAGGTTGATGGAGATGGGGTAAGTGGGGTTGATGGAGTTGGGGTAGGTGGGGTTGATGGAGATGGGGTAGGTGGGGTTGATGGAGATGGGGTAGGTGGGGTTGATGGAGTTGGGGTAGGTGGGGTTGATGGCGATGGGGTAGGTGGGGTTGATGGACATGGGGTAGGTGAGGTTGATGGAGATGGGGTACGTGGTGTTGATGGAGATGGGGTAGGTGGGGTTGATGGAGATGGGGTAGGTGGGGTTGATGGAGATGGGGTACGCGAGGTTGATGGAGATGGGGTAGGTGGGGTTGATGGAGATGGGGTAGGTGGGGTTGATGGAGATGGGGTAGGTGCGGTTGATGGAGATGGGGTGGGGTTGATGGAGATGGGGTAGGTGGGGTTGATGGAGATGGGGTAGGTGCGGTTGATGGAGATGGGGTGGGGTTGATGGAGATGGGGTAGGTGGGGTTGATGGAGATGGGGTAGGTGGGGTTGATGGAGATGGGGTTGGTGGGGTTGATGGAGATGGGGTAGGTGGGGTTGATGGAGATGGGGTAGGTGAGGTTGATGGAGATGGGGTAGGTGGGGTTGATGGCGATGGGGTGGGGTTGATGGAGATGGGGTAGGTGGGGTTGATGGAGATGGGGTAGGTGGGGTTGATGGCGATGGGGTTGGTGGGGTTGATGGAGATGGGGTAGGTGGGGTTGATGGAGATGGGGTAGGTGGGGTTGATGGAGATGGGGTAGGTGGGGTTGATTGAGATGGGGTACGTGAGGTTGATGGAGATGGGGTAGGTGGGGTTGATAGAGATGGGGTAGGTGGGGTTGATGGAGATGGGGTAGGTGAGGTTGATAGAGATGGGGTTGGTGAGGTTGATGGAGATGGGGTAGGTGGGGTTGATGGAGATGGGGTAGGTGGGGTTGATGGAGATGGGGTAGGTGGGGCTGATGGAGATGGGGTAGGTGAGGTTGATGGAGATGGGGTAGGTGGGGTTGATGGAGATGGGGTAGGTGAGGTTGATGGAGATGGGGTAGGTGGGGGTTGATGGAGATGGGGTACGCGAGGTTGATGGAGATGGGTTAGGTGGGGTTGATGGAGATGGGGTAGGTGGGGTTGATGGAGATGGGGTGGGTGATGTTGATGGAGATGGGGTAGGTGGGGTTGATGGAGATGGGGTAGGTGGGGTTGATGGAGATGGGGTAGGTGAGGTTGATGGAGATGGGGCAGGTGGGGTTGATGGAGATGGGGTAGGTGAGGTTGATGGAGATGGGGTAGGTGGGGTTGATGGAGATGGGGTAGGTGGTGTTGATGGAAATGGGGTAGGTGGGGTTGATGGTGATGCGGTAGGTGAGGTTGATGGAGATGGGGTAGGTGGGGTTGATGGAGATGGGGTAGGTGAGGTTGATGGAGATGGGGTAGGTGGGGTTGATGGAGTTGGGGTAGGTGGGGTTGATGGGGATGGGGTAGGTGGGGTTGATGGAGATGGGGTTGGTGGGGTTGATGGAGATGGGGTACGTGAGGTTGATGGAGATGGGGTAGGTGGGGTTGATGGAGTTGGGGGAGGTGGGGTTGATGGAGCTGGGGTAGGTGGGGTTGATGGAGATGGGGTAGGTGGGGTTGATGGAGATGGGGTAGGTGGGGTTGATGGAGTTGGGGTAGGTGGAGTTGATGGAGATGGGGTAGGTGAGGTTGATGGAGATGGGGTAGGTGGGGTTGATGGAGATAGGGTAGGTGGGGTTGATGGAGATGGGGTCGGTGAGGTTGATGGAGATGGGGTAGTTGGGGTTGATGGAGATGGGGTAGGTGGGGTTGATGGAGTTGGGGTACGTGAGGTTGATGGAGATGGGGTTGGTGGGGTTGATGGAGATGGGGTAGGTGGGGTTGATGGAGATGGGGTCGGTGGAGTTGATGGAGATGGGGTACGTGAGGTTGATGGAGATGGGGTAGGTGGGGTTGATGGAGATGGGGTAGGTGGGGTTGATGGAGATGGGGTAGGTGAGGTTGATGGAGATGGGGTAGGTGGGGTTGATGGAGATGGGGTACGCGAGGTTGATGGAGATGGGGTAGGTGGGGTTGATGGAGGTGGGGTAGGTGAGGTTGATGGAGATGGGGGAGGTGCAGTTGATGGAGATGGGGTACGCGAGGTTGATGGAGATGGGGTAGGTGGGGCTAATGGAGATGTGGTAGGTGGGGTTGATGGAGATGGGGTAGGTGAGGTTGATGGAGATGGGGTAGGTGGGGTTGATGGAGTTGGGGTAGGTGGGGTTGATGGAGATGGGGTAGGTGGGGTTGATGGAGATGGGGTTGGTGGGGTTGATGGAGATGGGGTAGGTGAGGTTGATGGAGATGGGGTAGGTGGGGTTGATGGAGATGGGGTAGGTGGGGTTGATGGAGATGGGGTAGGTGAGGTTGATGGAGATGGGGTAGGTGGGGTTGATGGAGATGGGGTAGGTGGGGTTGATGGAGATGGGGTACGTGAGGTTGATGGAGATGGGGTAGGTGGGGTTGATGGAGATGGGGTAGGTGGGGTTGATGGAGATGGGGTAGGTGGGGTTGATGGAGATGGGGTACGCGAGGTTGATGGAGATGGGGTAGGTGGGGTTGATGGAGATGGGGTAGGTGGGGTTGATGGAGATGGGGTGGGGTTGATGGAGATGGGGTAGGTGGGGTTGATGGAGATGGGGTAGGTGGGGTTGATGGAGATGGGGTACGTGAGGTTGATGGAGATGGGGCAGATGGGGTTGGTGGAGATGGGGTAGGTGAGGTTGATGGAGATGGGGTAGGTGGGGTTGATGGAGATGGGGTAGGTGAGGTTGATGGAGATGGGGTTGGTGAGGTTGATGGAGATGGGGTAGGTGGGGTTGATGGAGATGGGGTAGGTGGGGTTGATGGAGATGGGGTAGGTGGGGTTAATGGAGATGGGGTACGCGAGGTTGATGGAGATGTGGTAGGTGGGGTTGATGGAGATGGGGTAGGTGGGGTTGATGGAGATGGGGTAGGTGAGGTTGATGGAGATGGCGTAGGTGGGGTTGATGGAGATGGGGTAGGTGAGGTTGATGGAGATGGGGTAGGTGGGGTTGATGGAGATGGGGTAGGTGGGGTTGATGGAGATGGGGCAGCTGGGGTTGATGGAGATGGGGTAGGTGGGGTTGATGGAGATGGGGTTGAGTTGATGGAGATGGGGTAGGTGGGGTTGATGGAGATGGGGTAGGTGGGGTTGATGGCGATGGGGTTGGTGGGGTTGATGGACATGGGGTAGGTGAGGTTGATGGAGATGGGGTACGTGGGGTTGATGGAGATGGGGTAGGTGGGGTTGATGGAGATGGGGTCGGTGGGGTTGATGGAGATGGGGTACGCGAGGTTGATGGAGATGGGGTAGGTGGGGTTGATGGAGATGGGGTAGGTGGGGTTGATGGAGATGGGGTAGGTGCGGTTGATGGAGATGGTGTGGGGTTGATGGAGATGGGGTAGGTGGGGTTGATGGAGATGGGGTAGGTGCGGTTGATGGAGATGGGGTGGGGTTGATGGAGATGGGGTAGGTGGGGTTGATGGAGATGGGGTAGGTGGGGTTGATGGAGATGGGGTTGGTGGGGTTGATGGAGATGAGGTAGGTGGGGTTGATGGAGATGGGGTAGGTGAGGTTGATGGAGATGGGGTAGGTGGGGTTGATGGAGATGGGGTAGGTGAGGTTGATGGAGATGGGGTAGGTGGGGTTGATGGAGATGGGGTAGGTGAGGTTGATGGAGATGGGGTAGGTGGGGTTGATGGAGATGGGGTAGGTGGGGCTAATGGAGATGGGGTAGGTGGGGTTGATGGAGATGGGGTAGGTGAGGTTGATGGAGATGGGGTAGGTGGGGTTGATGGAGATGGGGTAGGTGGGGTTGATGGAGTTGGGGTAGGTGGGGTTGATGGAGATGGGGTAGGTGAGGTTGATGGAGATTAGGTAGGTGGGGTTGATGGGGATGGGGTAGGTGGGGTTGATCGAGTTGGGGTAGGTGGGGTTGATGGAGATGGGGTAGGTGAGGTTGATGGAGATGGGGTAGGTGGGGTTGATGGAGATGGGGTAGGTGGGGTTGATGGAGATGGGGTACGTGAGGTTGATGGAGATGGGGTAGGTGGGGTTGATGGAGATGGGGTATGTGGGGTTGAGGGAGATGGGGTAGGTGGGGTTGATGGAGATGGGGTACGCGAGGTTGATGGAGATGGGGTCGGTGGGGTTGATGGAGATGGGGTAGGTGGGGTTGATGGAGCTGGGGTGGGGTTGATGGAGATGGGGTAGGTGGGGTTGATGGAGATGGGGTAGGTGGGGTTGATGGAGATGGGGTACGTGAGGTTGATGGAGATGGGGCAGATGGGGTTGGTGGAGATGGGGTAGGTGAGGTTGATGGAGATGGGGTAGGTGGGGTTGATGGAGATGGGGTAGGTGAGGTTGATGGAGATGGGGTTGGTGAGGTTGATGGAGATGGGGTAGGTGGGGTTGATGGAGATGGGGTAGGTGGGGTTGATGGAGATGGGGTAGGTGGGGTTGATGGAGATGGGGTAGGTGGGGTTAATGGAGATGGGGTACGCGAGGTTGATGGAGATGTGGTAGGTGGGGTTGATGGAGATGGGGTAGGTGGGGTTGATGGAGATGGGGTAGGTGAGGTTGATGGAGATGGCGTAGGTGGGGTTGATGGAGATGGGGTAGGTGAGGTTGATGGAGATGGGGTAGGTGGGGTTGATGGAGATGGGGTAGGTGGGGTTGATGGAGATGGGGCAGCTGGGGTTGATGGAGATGGGGCAGGTGGGGTTGATGGAGATGGGGTGGGGTTGATGGAGATGGGGTAGGTGGGGTTGATGGAGATGGGGTAGGTGGGGTTGATGGCGATGGGGTAGGTGGGGTTGATGGACATGGGGTAGGTGAGGTTGATGGAGATGGGGTACGTGGGGTTGATGGAGATGGGGTAGGTGGGGTTGATGGAGATGGGGTAGGTGGGGTTGATGGAGATGGGGTACGCGAGGTTGATGGAGATGGGGTAGGTGGGGTTGATGGAGATGGGGTAGGTGGGGTTGATGGAGATGGGGTAGGTGCGGTTGATGGAGATGGGGTGGGGTTGATGGAGATGGGGTAGGTGGGGTTGATGGAGATGGGGTATGTGCGGTTGATGGAGATGGGGTGGGGTTGATGGAGATGGGGTAGGTGGGGTTGATGGAGATGGGGTAGGTGGGGTTGATGGAGATGGGGTTGGTGGGGTTGATGGAGATGGGGTAGGTGGGGTTGATGGAGATGGGGTAGGTGAGGTTGATGGAGATGGGGTAGGTGGGGTTGATGGAGATGGGGTAGGTGAGGTTGATGGAGATGGGGTAGGTGGGGTTGATGGAGATGGGGTAGGTGAGGTTGATGGAGATGGGGTAGGTGGGGTTGATGGAGATGGGGTAGGTGGGGTTGATGGAGATGGGGTAGGTGGGGTTGATGGAGATGGGGTAGGTGGGGTTGATGGAGATGGGGTAGGTGAGGTTGATGGAGATGGGGTAGGTGGGGTTGATGGAGATGGGGTAGGTGATGTTGATGGAGATGGGGTTGGTGGGGTTGATGGAGATGGGGTAGTTGGGGTTGATGGAGATGGGGCAGCTGGGGTTCATGGAGATGGGGTAGTTGGGGTTGATGGAGATGGGGTGGGGTTGATGGAGATGGGGTAGGTGGGGTTGATGGAGATGGGGTAGGTGGGGTTGATGGCGATGGGGTAGGTGGGGTTGATGTAGATGGGGTAGGTGAGGTTGATGGAGATGGGGTAGGTGGGGTTGATGGAGATGGGGTAGGTGGGGTTGATGGAGATGGGGTAGGTGGGGTTGATGGAGATGGGGTACGCGAGGTTGATGGAGATGGGGTAGGTGGGGTTGATGGAGATGGGGTGTGTGATGTTGATGGAGATGGGGTAGGTGTGGTTGATGGAGATGGGGTAGGTGAGGTTGATGGAGATGGGGTAGGTGGGTTTGATGGAGATGGGGTAGGTGAGGTTGATGGAGATGGGGGAGGTGGGGTTGAAGGAGTTGGGGTAAGTGGGGTTGATGGAGATGGGGAAGGTGGGGTTGATGGAGATGGGGTAGGTGGGGTTGATGGAGATGGGGTGGGGTTGATGGAGATGGGGTAGGTGGGGTTGATGGAGATGGGGTAGGTGGGGTTGATGGAGATGGGGTACGTGAGGTTGATGGAGATGGGGTAGGTGGGGTTGATGGAGATGGGGTGGGGTTGATGGAGATGGGGTAGGTGGGGTTGATGGAGATGGGGTCGGTGAGGTTGATAGAGATGGGGTTGGTGAGGTTGATGGAGATGGGGTAGGTGGGGTTGATGGAGATGGGGTAGGTGGGGTTGATGGAGATGGGGTAGGTGGGGTTGATGGAGTTGGGGTAGGTGGGGTTGATGGAGATGGGGTAGGTGGGGTTGATGGAGATGGGGTTGATGGAGATGGGGTAGGTGAGGTTGATGGAGATGGGGTAAGTGGGGTTGATGGAGTTGGGGTAGGTGGGGTTGATGGAGATGGGGTAGGTGGGGTTGATGGAGATGGGGTAGGTGGGGTTGATGGAGTTGGGGTAGGTGGGGTTGATGGAGTTGGGGTAGGTGAGGTTGATGGAGATGGGGTAGGTGGGGTTGATGGAGATGGGGTAGGTGGGGTTGATGGAGATGGGGTAGGTGGGGTTGATGGAGATGGGGTACGTGAGGTTGTTGGAGATGCGGTAGGTGGGGTTGATGGAGATGGGGTAGGTGGGGTTGATGGAGATCGGGTAGGTGGGGTTGATGGAGATGGGGTACGCGAGATTGATGGAGATGGGGTAGGTGGGATTGATGGAGATGGGGTAGGTGGGGTTGATGGAGATGGGGTGGGGTTGATGGAGATGGGGTAGGTGGGGTTGATGGAGATGGGGTGGGGTTGATGGAGATGGGGTAGGTGGGGTTGAAGGAGTTGGGGTAAGTGGGGTTGATGGAGATGGGGAATGTGGGGTTGATGGAGATGGGGTAGGTGGGGTTGATGGAGATGGGGTGGGGTTGATGGAGATGGGGTAGGTGGGGTTGATGGAGATGGGGTAGGTGGGGTAGAAGGAGTTGGGGTAAGTGGGGTTGATGGAGATGGGGAAGGTGGGGTTGATGGAGATGGGGTAGGTGGGGTTGATGGAGATGGGGCAGATGGGGTTGGTGGAGATGGGGTAGGTGAGGTTGATGGAGATGGGGTAGGTGGGGTTGATGGAGATGGGGTAGGTGAGGTTGATGGAGATGGGGTTGGTGAGGTTGATGGAGATGGGGTAGGTGGGGTTGATGGAGATGGGGTAGGTGAGGTTGATGGAGATGGGGTAGGTGGGGTTGATGGAGATGGGGTAGGTGGGGTTGATGGAGATGGGGTTGGTGAGGTTGATGGAGATGGGGTAGGTGGGGTTGATGGAGATGGGGTAGGTGGGGTTGATGGCGATGGGGTAGGTGGGGTTGATGGACATGGGGTAGGTGAGGTTGATGGAGATGGGGTACGTGGGGTTGATGGAAATGGGGTAGGTGGGGTTGATGGAGATGGGGTAGGTGGGGTTGATGGAGATGGGGTACGCGAGGTTGATGGAGATGGGGTAGGTGGGGTTGATGGAGATGGGGTCGGTGGGGTTGATGGAGATGGGGTAGGTGCGGTTGATGGAGATGGGGTGGGGTTGATGGAGATGGGGTAGGTGGGGTTGATGGAGATGGGGTAGGTGCGGTTGATGGAGATGGGGTGGGGTTGATGGAGATGGGGTAGATGGGGTTGATGGAGATGGGGTAGGTGGGGTTGATGGAGATGGGGTTGGTGGGGTTGATGGAGATGGGGTACGCGAGGTTGATGGAGATGTGGTAGGTCGGGTTGATGGAGATGGGGTAGGTGGGGTTGATGGAGAAGGGGTAGGTGAGGTTGATGGAGATGGGGTAGGTGGGGTTGATGGAGATGGGGTAGGTGAGGTTGATGGAGATGGGGTAGGTGGGGTTGATGGAGATGGGGTAGGTGGGGTTGATGGAGATGGGGTAGGTGGGGTTGATGGAGATGGGGTAGGTGGGGTTGATGGAGATGGGGTAGGTGGGGTTGATGGAGATGGGGTCGGTGAGGTTGATGGAGATGGGGTAGGTGGGGTTGATGGAGATGGGGTAGGTGATGTTGATGGAGATGGGGTTGGTGGGGTTGATGGAGATGGGGCAGCTGGGGTTCATGGAGATGGGGTAGGTGGGGTTGATGGAGATGGGGTGGGGTTGATGGAGATGGGGTAGGTGGGGTTGATGGAGATGGGGTAGGTGGGGTTGATGGCGATGGGGTAGGTGGGGTTGATGGAGATGGGGTAGGTGAGGTTGATGGAGATGGGGTAGGTGGGGTTGATGGAGATGGGGTAGGTGGGGTTGATGGAGATGGGGTAGGTGGGGTTGATGGAGATGGGGTACGCGAGGTTGATGGAGATGGGGTAGGTGGGGTTGATGGAGATGGGGTGGGTGATGTTGATGGAGATGGGGTAGGTGGGGTTGATGGAGATGGGGTAGGTGAGGTTGATGGAGATGGGGTAGGTGGGGTTGATGGAGATGGGGTAGGTGAGGTTGATGAAGATGGGGTAGGTGGGGTTGATGGAGATGGGGTCGGTGGTGTTGATGGAGATGGGGTAGGTGGGGTTGATGAAGATGGGGTAGGTGAGGTTGATGGAGATGGGGTAGGTGGGTTTGATGGAGATGGGGTAGGTGAGGTTGATGGAGATGGGGGAGGTGGGGTTGATGGAGTTGGGGTAAGTGGGGTTGATGGAGATGGGGAAGGTGGGGTTGATGGAGATGGGATTGGTGGGGCTGATGGAGATGGGGTACGTGAGGTTGATGGAGATGGGTTAGGTGGGGTTGATGGAGTTGGGTTAGTTGGGGTTGATGGAGATGGGGTAGGTGGGGTTGATGGAGATGGGGTAGGTGGGGTTGATGGAGATGGGGTAGGTGGGGTTGATGGAGTTGGGGTAGGTGGGGTTGATGGAGATGGGGTAGGTGAGGTTGATGGAGATGGGGTAGGTGGGGTTGATGGAGATGGGGTAGGTGGGGTTGATGGAGTTGGGGTAGGTGGGGTTGAGGGAGATGGGGTAGGTGAGGTTGATGGAGATGGGGTAGGTGAGGTTGCTGGAGATGGGGTAGGTGGGGTTGATGGAGATGGGGTACGTGAGGTTGATGGAGATGGGATACGTGGGGTTGATGGAGATGGGGTAGGTGGGGTTGATGGAGATGCGGTAGGTGAGTTTGATGGAGATGGGGGAGGTGGGGTTGATGGAGATGGGGTACGCGAGGTTGATGGAGATGGGGGAGGTGGGGTTGATGGAGATGGGGTAGGTGGGGTTGATGGAGATGGGGTGGGTGAGGTTGATGGAGATGGGGTAGGTGGGGTTGATGGAGATGGGGTAGGTGGGGTTGATGGAGTTGGGGTAGGTGGGGTTGATGGAGATGGGGTAGGTGGGGTTGATGGAGATGGGGTTGGTGGGGTTGATGGAGATGGGGTAGGTGAGGTTGATGGAGATGGGGTAGGTGGGGTTGATGGAGTTGGGGTAGGTGGGGTTGATGGAGATGGGGCAGGTGGGGTTGGTGGAGATGGGGTAGGTGGGATTGATGGAGATGGGGTAGGTGTGGTTGATGGAGTTGGGGTAGGTGTGGTTGATGGAGATGGGGTAGGTGAGGTTGATGGAGATGGGGTAGGTGGGGTTGATGGGGATGGGGTAGGTGGGGTTGATCGAGTTGGGGTAGGTGGGGTTGATGGAGATGGGGTAGGTGAGGTTGATGGAGATGGGGTAGGTGGGGTTGATGGAGATGGGGTAGGTGGGGTTGATGGAGATGGGGTACGTGAGGTTGATGGAGATGGGGTAGGTGGGGTTGATGGAGATGGGGTAGGTGGGGTTGATGGAGATCGGGTAGGTGGGGTTGATGGAGATGGGGTACACGATGTTGATGGAGATGCGGTAGGTGGGGTTGAGGGAGATGGGGTAGGTGGGGTTGATGGAGATGGCGTAGGTGGGGTTGATGGAGATGGGGTAGGTGAGGTTGATGTAGGTGGGGTTGATGGAGATGGGGTAGCTGGGGTTGATGGAGATGGGGCAGCTGGGGTTGATGGAGATGGGGTAGGTGGGGTTGATGGAGATGGGGTGGGGTTGATGGAGATGGGGTAGGTGGGGTTGATGGAGATGGGGTAGGTGGGGTTGATGGCGACGGGGTTGGTGGGGTTGATGGAGATGGGGTAGGTGGGGTTGATGGAGATGGGGTAGGTGGGGTTGATGGAGATGGGGTAGGTGGGGTTGATGGAGATGGGGTGGGTGATGTTGATGGAGATGGGGTAGGTGGGGTTGATGGAGATGGGGTAGGTGAGGTTGATGGAGATGGGGTAGGTGGGGTTGATGGAGATGCGGTAGGTGA
The DNA here is from genome assembly GCF_052327205.1 of Somniosus microcephalus. Lineage (NCBI taxonomy): Eukaryota > Metazoa > Chordata > Chondrichthyes > Squaliformes > Somniosidae > Somniosus > Somniosus microcephalus. The sequence goes on from NW_028225179.1 coordinate 72,096,348, forward strand.
GGTTGATGGAGATGGGGTAGGTGGGGTTGATGGAGATGGGGTCGGTGAGGTTGATGGAGATGGGGTAGGTGGGGTTGATGGAGCTGGGGTAGGTGAGGTTGATGGAGATGGGGTAGGTGGGGTTGATGGAGATGGGGTAGGTGAGGTTGATGGAGATGGGGTAGGTGGGGTTGATGGAGTTGGGGTAGGTGGGGTTGATGGAGATGGGGTAGGTGAGGTTGATGGAGATGGGGTAGGTGGGGTTGATGGAGATGGGGTAGGTGGGGTTGATGGAGATGCGGTCGGTGAGGTTGATGGAGATGGGGTAGTTGGGGTTGATGGAGATGGGGTAGGTGGGGTTGATGGAGTTGGGGTACGTGAGGTTGATGGAGATGGGGTAGGTGGGGTTCATGGAGATGGGGTCGGTGGGGTTGGTGGAGATGGGGTAGGTGGAGTTGATGCAGATGGGGTACGTGAGGTTGATGGAGATGGGGTAGGTGGGGTTGATGGAGATGGGGTAGGTGGGGTTGATGGAGATGGGGTAGGTGAGGTTGATGGAGATGGGGTAGGTGGGGTTGATGGAGATGGGGTACGCGAGGTTGATGGAGATGGGGTAGGTGGGGTTGATGGAGGTGGGGTAGGTGAGGTTGATGGAGATGGGGTAGATGCAGTTGATGGAGATGGGGTACGCGAGGTTGATGGAGATGGGGTAGGTGGGGCTAATGGAGATGGGGTAGGTGGGGTTGATGGAGATGGGGTAGGTGAGGTTGATGGAGATGGGGTAGGTGGGGTTGATGGAGTTGGGGTCGGTGGGGTTGATGGAGATGGGGTAGGTGGGGTTGATGGAGATGGGGTTGGTGGGGTTGATGGAGATGGGGTAGGTGAGGTTGATGGAGATGGGGTAGGTGGGGTTGATGGAGTTGGGGTAGGTGGGGTTGATGGAGATGGGGTAGGTGGGGTTGATGGAGATGGGGAAGGTGGGGTTGATGGAGATGGGGTAGGTGGGGTTGATGGAGATGGGGTAGGTGGGGTTGATGGAGATGGGGTAGGTGAGGTTGATGGAGATGGGGTAGGTGGGGTTGATGGGGATGGGGTAGGTGGGGTTGATCGAGTTGGGGTAGGTGGGGTTGATGGAGATGGGGTAGGTGAGGTTGATGGAGATGGGGTAGGTGGGGTTGATGGAGATGGGGTAGGTGGGGTTGATGGAGATGGGGTACGTGAGGTTGATGGAGATGGGGTAGGTGGGGTTGATGGAGATGGGGTAGGTGGGGTTGATGGAGATGGGGTAGGTGGGGTTGATGGAGATGGGGTACACGAGGTTGATGGAGATGGGGTAGGTGGGGTTGATGGAGATGGGGTAGGTGGGGTTGATGGAGATGGGGTACGTGAGGTTGATGGAGATGGGGCAGATGGGGTTGGTGGAGATGGGGTAGGTGAGGTTGATGGAGATGGGGTAGGTGGGGTTGATGGAGATGGGGTAGGTGAGGTTGATGGAGATGGGGTTGGTGGGGTTGATGGAGATGGGGTAGGTGGGGTTGATGGAGATGGGGTAGGTGGGGTTGATGGAGATGGGGTAGGTGGGGTTAATGGAGATGGGGTACGCAAGGTTGATGGAGATGTGGTAGGTGGGGTTGATGGAGATGGGGTAGGTGAGGTTGATGGAGATGGGGTAGGTGAGGTTGATGGAGATGGCGTAGGTGGGGTTGATGGAGATGGGGTAGGTGAGGTTGATGGAGATGGGGTAGGTGGGGTTGATGGAGATGGGGTAGGTGGGGTTGATGGAGATGGGGTAGGTGAGGTTGATGGAGATGGCGTAGGTGGGGTTGATGGAGATGGGGTAGGTGAGGTTGATGGAGATGGGGTAGGTGGGGTTGATGGAGATGTGGTAGGTGGGGTTGATGGAGATGGGGCAGCTGGGGTTGATGGAGATGGGGTAGGTGGGGTTGATGGAGATGGGGTTGAGTTGATGGAGATGGGGTAGGTGGGGTTGATGGAGATGGGGTAGGTGGGGTTGATGGCGATGGGGTAGGTGGGGTTGATGGACATGCGGTAGGTGAGGTTGATGGAGATGGGGTACGTGGGGTTGATGGAGATGGGGTAGGTGGGGTTGATGGAGATGGGGTAGGTGGGGTTGATGGAGATGGGTTCGCGAGGTTGATGGAGATGGGGTAAGTGGGGTTGATGGAGATGGGTTAGGTGGGGTTGATGGAGATGGGGTAGGTGCGGTTGATGGAGATGGGGTGGGGTTGATGGAGATGGGGTAGGTGGGGTTGATGGAGATGGGGTAGGTGCGGTTGATGGAGATGGGGTGGGGTTGATGGAGATGGGGTAGGTGGGGTTGATGGAGATGGGGTAGGTGGGGTTGATGGAGATGGGGTTGGTGGGGTTGATGGAGATGGGGTAGGTGGGGTTGATGGAGATGGGGTAGGTGAGGTTGATGGAGATGGGGTAGGTGGGGTTGATGGAGATGGGGTAGGTGAGGTTGATGGAGATGGGGTAGGTGGGGTTGATGGAGATGGGGTAGGTGAGGTTGATGGAGATGGGGTAGGTGGGGTTGATGGAGATGGGGTAGGTGGGGTTGATGGAGATGGGGTAGGTGGGGTTGATGGAGATGGGGTAGGTGGGGTTGATGGAGATGGGGTAGGTGGGGTTGATGGAGATGGGGTAGGTGAGGTTGATGGAGATGGGGTAGGTGGGGTTGATGGAGATGGGGTAGGTGAGGTTGATGGAGATGGGGTTGGTGGGGTTGATGGAGATGGGGTAGTTGGGGTTGATGGAGATGGGGCAGCTGGGGTTCATGGAGATGGGGTAGGTGGGGTTGATGGAGATGGGGTGGGGTTGATGGAGATGGGGTAGGTGGGGTTGATGGAGATGGGGTAGGTGGGGTTGATGGCGATGGGGTAGGTGGGGTTGATGGAGATGGGGTAGGTGAGGTTGATGGAGATGGGGTAGGTGGGGTTGATGGAGATGGGCTAGGTGGGGTTGATGGAGATGGGGTAGGTGGGGTTGATGGAGATGGGGTACGCGAGGTTGATGGAGATGGGGTAGGTGGGGTTGATGGAGATGGGGTAGGTGGGGTTGATGGAGATGGGGTGGGTGATGTTGATGGAGATGGGGTAGGTGGGGTTGATGGAGTTGGGGTAGGTGAGGTTGATGGAGATGGGGTAGGTGGGGTTGATGGAGATGGGGTAGGTGAGGTTGATGAAGATGGGGTAGGTGGGGTTGATGGAGATGGGGTCGGTGGTGTTGATGGAGATGGGGTAGGTGGGGTTGATGGAGATGGGGTAGGTGAGGTTGATGGAGATGGGGTAGGTGGGTTTGATGGAGATGGGGTAGGTGAGGTTGATGGAGATGGGGGAGGTGGGGTTGATGGAGTTGGGGTAAGTGGGGTTGATGGAGATGGGGAAGGTGGGGTTGATGGAGATGGGGTTGGTGGGGTTGATGGAGATGGGGTACGTGAGGTTGATGGAGATGGGGTAGGTGGGGTTGATGGAGTTGGGTTAGTTGGGGTTGATGGAGATGGGGTAGGTGGGGTTGATGGAGATGGGGTAGGTGGGGTTGATGGAGATGGGGTAGGTGGGGTTGATGGAGTTGGGGTAGGTGGGGTTGATGGAGATGGGGTAGGTGTGGTTGATGGAGATGGGGTAGGTGGGGTTGATGGAGATGGGGCAGGTGGGGTTGATGGAGTTGGGGTAGGTGGGGTTGATGGAGATGGGGTAGGTGAGGTTGATGGAGATGGGGTAGGTGAGGTTGATGGAGATGGGGTAGGTGGGGTCGATGGAGATGGGGTACGTGAGGTTGATGGAGATGGGGTACGTGGGTTTGATGGAGATGGGGTAGGTGGGGTTGATGGAGATGGGGCAGTTGAGGTTGATGGAGATGGGGTAGGTGGGGTTGATGGAGATGGGGTACGCGAGGTTGATGGAGATGGGGTAGGTGGGGTTGATGGAGATGGGGTAGGTGGGGTTGATGGAGATGGGGTGGGTGAGGTTGATGGAGATGGGGTAGGTGGGGTTGATGGAGATGGGGTAGGTGAGGTTGATGGAGATGGGGTAGGTGGGGTTGATGGAGTTGGGGTAGGTGGGGTTGATGGAGATGGGGTAGGTGGGGTTGATGGAGATGGGGTAGGTGGGGTTGATGGAGATGGGGTTGGTGGGGTTGATGGACATGGGGTAGGTGCGGTTGATGGAGATGGGGTACGTGGGGTTGATGGAGATGGGGTAGGTGGGGTTGATGGAGATGGGGTAGGTGGGGTTGATGGAGATGGGTTCGCGAGGTTGATGGAGATGGGGTAAGTGGGGTTGATGGAGATGGGGTAGGTGGGGTTGATGGAGATGGGGTAGGTGCGGTTGATGGAGATGGGGTGGGGTTGATGGAGATGGGGTAGGTGGGGTTGATGGAGATGGGGTAGGTGCGGTTGATGGAGATGGGGTGGGGTTGATGGAGATGGGGTAGGTGGGGTTGATGGAGATGGGGTAGGTGGGGTTGATGGAGATGGGGTTGTGGGGTGATGGAGATGGGGTAGGTGGGGTTGATGGAGATGGGGTAGGTGAGGTTGATGGAGATGGGGTAGGTGGGGTTGATGGAGATGGGGTAGGTGAGGTTGATGGAGATGGGGTAGGTGGGGTTGATGGAGATGGGGTAGGTGAGGTGTGGTGATGGGGTAGGTGGGGTTGATGGAGATGGGGTAGGTGGGGTGGGTGGTTGGGTGGGGTGGTGGGGTTGATGGAGATGGGGTAGGGGGGTGGGGTTGGATGGGGTAGGTGGGGTTGATGGAGTTGGGGTAGGTGGGGTTGATGGAGATGGGGTAGGTGAGGGTTGATGGTGATGGGGTAGGTGAGGTGTTGTGGAGTGGGGTTGGTGGGGTTGATGGAGATGGGGTAGTTGGGGTTGATGGAGATGGGGCAGCTGGGGTTCATGGAGATGGGGTAGGTGGGGTTGATGGAGATGGGGTGGGGTTGATGGAGATGGGGTAGGTGGGGTTGATGGAGATGGGGTAGGTGGGGTTGATGGCGATGGGGTAGGTGGGGTTGATGGAGATGGGGTAGGTGAGGTTGATGGAGATGGGGTAGGTGGGGTGATGGAGATGGGCTAGGTGGGGTTGATGGAGATGGGGTAGGTGGGGTTGATGGAGATGGGGTACGCGAGGTTGATGGAGATGGGGGTAGGTGGGGTTGATGGAGATGGGGTAGGTGGGGTTGATGGAGATGGGGTGGGTGATGTTGATGGAGATGGGGTAGGTGGGGTTGATGGAGATGGGGTAGGTGAGGTTGATGGAGATGGGGTAGGTGGGGTTGATGGAGTGGGGTAGGTGAGGTTGATGAAGATGGGGTAGGTGGGGTTGATGGGAGATGGGGTCGGTTTTGTTGATGGAGATGGGGTAGGTGGGGTTGATGGAGATGGGGTAGGTGAGGTTGATGGAGATGGGGGTTGGGTGGGGGTTTGATGGAGATGGGGTAGGTGAGGGTTGATGGAGATGGGGGAGGTGGGGTTGATGGAGTTGGGGTAGGTGGGGTTGATGGAGATGGGGTGGTGGGGGTTGGTGTGGGGTGATGGGGTACGTGAGGTTGATGGAGATGGGGTAGGTGGGGTTGATGGGGTTGGGTTAGTTGGGGTTGATGGAGATGGGGTAGGGGGTGGGGGGGTAGGTGGGGTTGATGGAGATGGGGTAGGTGGGGTTGATGGAGATGGGGTAGGTGGGGTTGATGGAGATGGGGTAGGTGGGGTTGATGGAGTTGGGGTAGGTGGGGTTGATGGAGATGGGGTAGGTGAGGTTGATGGAGATGGGGTAGGTGAGGTTGATGGAGATGGGGTAGGTGGGGTCGATGGAGATGGGGTACGTGAGGTTGATGGAGATGGGGTACGTGGGTTTGATGGAGATGGGGTAGGTGGGGTTGATGGAGATGGGGTAGTTGAGGTTGATGGAGATGGGGTAGGTGGGGTTGATGGAGATGGGGTACGCGAGGTTGATGGAGATGGGGTAGGTGGGGTTGATGGAGATGGGGTAGGTGGGGTTGATGGAGATGGGGTGGGTGAGGTTGATGGAGATGGGGTAGGTGGGGTTGATGGAGATGGGGTAGGTGAGGTTGATGGAGATGGGGTAGGTGGGGTTGATGGAGATGGCGTAGGTGAGGTTGATGGAGATGGGGTAGGTGGGGTTGATGGAGTTGGGGTAGGTGGGGTTGATGGAGATGGGGCAGGTGGGGTTGGTGGAGATGGGGGAGGTGGGATTGATGGAGATGGGGGAGGTGGGGTTGATGGAGTTGGGGTAGGTGGGGTTGATGGAGATGGGGTAGGTGAGGTTGATGGAGATGGGGTAGGTGGGGTTGATCGAGTTGGGGTAGGTGGGGTTGATGGAGATGGGGTAGGTGAGGTTGATGGAGATGGGGTAGGTGGGGTTGATGGAGATGGGGTAGGTGGGGTTGATGGAGATGGGGTACGTGAGGTTGATGGAGATGGGGTAGGTGGGGTTGATGGAGATGGGGTAGGTGGGGTTGATGGAGATGGGGTAGGTGGGGTTGATGGAGATCGGGTAGGTGGGGTTGATGGAGATGGGGTACACGATGTTGATGGAGATGCGGTAGGTGGGGTTGATGGAGATGGGGTAGGTGGGGTTGATGGAGATGGCGTAGGTGGGGTTGATGGAGATGGGGTAGGTGAGGTTGATGTAGGTGGGGTTGATGGAGATGGGGTAGCTGGGGTTGATGGAGATGGGGCAGCTGGGGTTGATGGAGATGGGGTAGGTGGGGTTGATGGAGATGGGGTGGGGTTGATGGAGATGGGGTAGGTGGGGTTGATGGAGATGGGGTAGGTGGGGTTGTTGGCGACGGGGTTGGTGGGGTTGATGGAGATGGGGTAGGTGGGGTTGATGGAGATGGGGTAGGTGGGGTTGATGGCGATGGGGTAGGTGGGGTTGATGGAGATGGGGTGGGTGATGTTGATGGAGATGGGGTAGGTGGGGTTGATGGAGATGGGGTAGGTGAGGTTGATGGAGATGGGGTAGGTGGGGTTGATGGAGATGGGGTAGGTGAGGTTGATGGAGATGGGGTAGGTGGGGTTGATGGAGATGGGGTAGGTGGGGTTGATGGAGATGGCGTAGGTGGGGTTGATGGAGATGGGGTAGGTGAGGTTGATGTAGGTGGGGTTGATGGAGATGGGGTAGGTGGGGTTGATGGAGATGGGGCAGCTGGGGTTGATGGAGATGGGGTAGGTGGGGTTGATGGAGATGGGGTGGGGTTGATGGAGATGGGGTAGGTGGGGTTGATGGAGATGGGGTAGGTGGGGTTGATGGGGTAGGTGGGGTTGATGGAGATGGGGTAGGTGGGGTGGATGGGGTAGGTGGGGTTGATGGGGATGGGGTAGGTGGGGTTGATCGAGTTGGGGTAGGTGGGGTTGATGGAGATGGGGTAGGTGGGGTTGATGGTGATGGGGTAGGTGGGGTTGATGGAGATGGGGTAGGTGGGGTTGATGGAGATCGGGTAGGTGGGGTTGATGGAGATCGAGTAGGTGGGGTTGATGGAGATGGGGTACGCGATGTTGATGGAGATGGGGTAGGTGGGGTTGATGGAGATGGTGTAGGTGGGGTTGATGGAGATGGCGTAGGTGGGGTTGATGGAGATGGGGTAGGTGAGGTTGATGTAGGTGGGGTTGATGGAGATGGGGTAGGTGGGGTTGAAGGAGATGGGGCAGCTGGGGTTGATGGAGATGGGGTAGGTGGGGTTGATGGAGATGGGGTAGGTGGGGTTGATGGAGATGGGGTAGGTGGGGTTGATGGCGATGGGGTTGGTGGGGTTGATGGAGATGGGGTAGGTGGGGTTGATGGAGATGGGGTAGGTGGGGTTGATGGAGATGGGGTAGGTGGGGTTGATGGAGATGGGGTAGGTGAGGTTGATGGAGATGGTGTAGGTGGGGTTGATGGAGATGGGGTAGGTGGGGTTGATGGAGATGGGGCAGCTGGGGTTGATGGAGATGGGGTAGGTGGGGTTGATGGAGATGGGGTTGAGTTGATGGAGATGGGGTAGGTGGGGTTGATGGAGATGGGGTAGGTGGGGTTGATGGCGATGGGGTAGGTGGGGTTGATGGAGATGGGGTACGCGAGGTTGATGGAGATGGGGTAGGTGGGGTTGATGGAGATGGGGTAGGTGGGGTTGATGGAGATGGGGTAGGTGCGGTTGATGGAGATGGGGTGGGGTTGATGGAGATGGGGTAGGTGGGGTTGATGGAGATGGGGTAGGTGCGGTTGATGGAGATGGGGTGGGGTTGATGGAGATGGGGTAGGTGGGGTTGATGGAGATGGTGTAGGTGGGGTTGATGGAGATGGGGTTGGTGGGGTTGATGGAGATGGGGTAAGTGGGGTTGATGGAGATGGGGTAGGTGAGGTTGATGGAGATGGGGTAGGTGGGGTTGATGGAGATGGGGTAGGTGAGGTTGATGGGGTAGGTGGGGTTGATGGAGATGGGGTAGGTGAGGTTGATGGAGATGGGGTAGGTGGGGTTGTTGGAGCTGGGGTAGGTGGGGTTGATGGAGATGGGGTAGTTGGGGTTGATGGAGATGGGGCAGCTGGGGTTCATGGAGATGGGGTAGGTGGGGTTGATGGTGATGGGGTAGGTGGGGTTGATGGAGATGGGGGAGGTGGGGTTGATGGAGATGGGGTAGGTGTGGTTGATGGAGATGGGGTAGGTGGGGTTGATGGAGATGGGGTAGGTGAGGTTGATGGAGATGGGGTAGGTGGGGTTGATGGAGATGGGGTAGGTGAAGTTGATGGAGATGGGGTTGGTGGGGTTGATGGAGATGGGGTAGTTGGGGTTGATGGAGATGGGGCAGCTGGGGTTCATGGAGATGGGGTAGGTGGGGTTGATGGAGATGGGGTGGGGTTGATGGCGATGGGGTAGGTGGGGTTGATGGAGATGGGGTAGGTGGGGTTGATGGCGATGGGGTAGGTGGGGTTGATGAACATGGGGTAGGTGAGGTTGATGGAGATGGGGTACGTGGGGTTGATGGAGATGGGGTAGGTGGGGTTGATGGAGATGGGGTAGGTGGGGTTGATGGAGATGGGGTAGGTGCGGTTGATGGAGATGGGGTAGGTGGGGTTGATGGAGATGGGGTACGCGAGGTTGATGGAGATGGGGTAGGTGGGGTTGATGGAGATGGGGTAGGTGGGGTTGATGGAGATGGGGTAGGTGCGGTTGATGGAGATGGGGTGGGGTTGATGGAGATGGGGTAGGTGGGGTTGATGGAGATGGGGTAGGTGCGGTTGATGGAGATGGGGTGGGGTTGATGGAGATGGGGTAGGTGGGGTTGATGGAGATGGTGTAGGTGGGGTTGATGGAGATGGGGTTGGTGGGGTTGATGGAGATGGGGTAAGTGGGGTTGATGGAGATGGGGTAGGTGAGGTTGATGGAGATGGGGTAGGTGGGGTTGATGGAGATGGGGTAGGTGAGGTTGATGGGGTAGGTGGGGTTGATGGAGATGGGGTAGGTGAGGTTGATGGAGATGGGGTAGGTGGGGTTGTTGGAGCTGGGGTAGGTGGGGTTGATGGAGATGGGGTAGTTGGGGTTGATGGAGATGGGGCAGCTGGGGTTCATGGAGATGGGGTAGGTGGGGTTGATGGTGATGGGGTAGGTGGGGTTGATGGAGATGGGGGAGGTGGGGTTGATGGAGATGGGGTAGGTGTGGTTGATGGAGATGGGGTAGGTGGGGTTGATGGAGATGGGGTAGGTGAGGTTGATGGAGATGGGGTAGGTGGGGTTGATGGAGATGGGGTAGGTGAAGTTGATGGAGATGGGGTTGGTGGGGTTGATGGAGATGGGGTAGTTGGGGTTGATGGAGATGGGGCAGCTGGGGTTCATGGAGATGGGGTAGGTGGGGTTGATGGAGATGGGGTGGGGTTGATGGCGATGGGGTAGGTGGGGTTGATGGAGATGGGGTAGGTGAGGTTGATGGAGATGGGGTAGGTGGGGTTGATGGAGATGGGGTAGGTGGGGTTGATGGAGTTGGGGTAGGTGGGGTTGATGGAGATGGGGTAGGTTAGGTTGATGGAGATGGGGTAGGTGAGGTTGATGGAGATGGGGTAGGTGGGGTCGATGGAGATGGGGTACGTGAGGTTGATGGAGATGGGGTACGTGGGTTTGATGGAGATGGGGTAGGTGGGGTTGATGGAGATGGGGTAGTTGAGGTTGATGGAGATGGGGTAGGTGGGGTTGATGGAGATGGGGTACGCGAGGTTGATGGAGATGGGGTAGGTGGGGTTGATGGAGATGGGGTAGGTGGGGTTGATGGAGATGGGGTGGGTGAGGTTGATGGAGATGGGGTAGGTGGGGTTGATGGAGATGGGGTAGGTGAGGTTGATGGAGATGGGGTAGGTGGGGTTGATGGAGTTGGGGTAGGTGGGGTTGATGGAGATGGGGTAGGTGGGGTTGATGGAGATGGGGTAGGTGGGGTTGATGGAGATGGGGTTGGTGGGGTTGATGGACATGGGGTAGGTGAGGTTGATGGAGATGGGGTACGTGGGGTTGATGGAGATGGGGTAGGTGCGGTTGATGGAGATGGGGTTGGTGGGGTTGATGGAGATGGGTTCGCGAGGTTGATGGAGATGGGGTAAGTGGGGTTGATGGAGATGGGGTAGGTCGGGTTGATGGAGATGGGGTAGGTGCGGTTGATGGAGATGGGGTGGGGTTGATGGAGATGGGGTAGGTGGGGTTGATGGAGATGGGGTAGGTGCGGTTGATGGAGATGGGGTGGGGTTGATGGAGATGGGGTAGGTGGGGTTGATGGAGATGGGGTAGGTGGGGTTGATGGAGATGGGGTTGGTGGGGTTGATGGAGATGGGGTAGGTGGGGTTGATGGAGATGGGGTAGGTGAGGTTGATGGAGATGGGGTAGGTGGGGTTGATGGAGATGGGGTAGGTGAGGTTGATGGAGATGGGGTAGGTGGGGTTGATGGAGATGGGGTAGGTGAGGTTGATGGAGATGGGGTAGGTGGGGTTGATGGAGATGGGGTAGGTGGGGTTGATGGAGATGGGGTAGGTGGGGTTGATGGAGATGGGGTAGGTGGGGTTGATGGAGATGGGGTAGGTGGGGTTGATGGAGATGGGGTAGGTGAGGTTGATGGAGATGGGGTAGGTGGGGTTGATGGAGATGGGGTAGGTGAGGTTGATGGAGATGGGGTTGGTGGGGTTGATGGAGATGGGGTAGTTGGGGTTGATGGAGATGGGGCAGCTGGGGTTCATGGAGATGGGGTAGGTGGGGTTGATGGAGATGGGGTGGGGTTGATGGAGATGGGGTAGGTGGGGTTGATGGAGATGGGGTAGGTGGGGTTGATGGCGATGGGGTAGGTGGGGTTGATGGAGATGGGGTAGGTGAGGTTGATGGAGATGGGGTAGGTGGGGTTGATGGAGATGGGCTAGGTGGGGTTGATGGAGATGGGGTAGGTGGGGTTGATGGAGATGGGGTACGCGAGGTTGATGGAGATGGGGTAGGTGCGGTTGATGGAGATGGGGTAGGTGGGGTTGATGGAGATGGGGTGGGTGATGTTGATGGAGATGGGGTAGGTGGGATTGATGGAGATGGGGTAGGTGAGGTTGATGGAGATGGGGTAGGTGGGGTTGATGGAGATGGGGTAGGTGAGGTTGATGAAGATGGTGTAGGTGGGGTTGATGGAGATGGGGTCGGTGGTGTTGATGGAGATGGGGTAGGTGGGGTTGATGGAGATGGGGTAGGTGAGGTTGATGGAGATGGGGTAGGTGGGTTTGATGGAGATGGGGTAGGTGAGGTTGATGGAGATGGGGGAGGTGGGGTTGATGGAGTTGGGGTAAGTGGGGTTGATGGAGATGGGGAAGGTGGGGTTGATGGAGATGGGGTTGGTGGGGTTGATGGAGATGGGGTACGTGAGGTTGATGGAGATGTGGTAGGTGGGGTTGATGGAGTTGGGTTAGTTGGGGTTGATGGAGATGGGGTAGGTGGGGTTGATGGAGATGGGGTAGGTGGGGTTGATGGAGATGGGGTAGGTGGGGTTGATGGAGTTGGGGTAGGTGGGGTTGATGGAGATGGGGTAGGTGAGGTTGATGGAGATGGGGTAGGTGGGGTTGATGGAGATGGGGTAGGTGGGGTTGATGGAGTTGGTGTAGGTGGGGTTGATGGAGATGGGGTAGGTGAGGTTGATGGAGATGGGGTAGGTGAGGTTGATGGAGATGGGGTAGGTGGGGTCGATGGAGATGGGGTACGTGAGGTTGATGGAGATGGGGTACGTGGGTTTGATGGAGATGGGGTAGTTGGGGTTGATGGAGATGGGGCAGCTGGGGTTCATGGAGATGGGGTAGGTGGGGTTGATGGAGATGGGGTGGGGTTGATGGCGATGGGGTAGGTGGGGTTGATGGAGATGGGGTAGGTGAGGTTGATGGAGATGGGGTAGGTGGGGTTGATGGAGATGGGGTAGGTGGGGTTGATGGAGTTGGGGTAGGTGGGGTTGATGGAGATGGGGTAGGTTAGGTTGATGGAGATGGGGTAGGTGAGGTTGATGGAGATGGGGTAGGTGGGGTCGATGGAGATGGGGTACGTGAGGTTGATGGAGATGGGGTACGTGGGTTTGATGGAGATGGGGTAGGTGGGGTTGATGGAGATGGGGTAGTTGAGGTTGATGGAGATGGGGTAGGTGGGGTTGATGGAGATGGGGTACGCGAGGTTGATGGAGATGGGGTAGGTGGGGTTGATGGAGATGGGGTAGGTGGGGTTGATGGAGATGGGGTGGGTGAGGTTGATGGAGATGGGGTAGGTGGGGTTGATGGAGATGGGGTAGGTGAGGTTGATGGAGATGGGGTAGGTGGGGTTGATGGAGTTGGGGTAGGTGGGGTTGATGGAGATGAGGTAGGTGGGGTTGATGGAGATGGGGTAGGTGGGGTTGATGGAGATGGGGTTGGTGGGGTTGATGGACATGGGGTAGGTGAGGTTGATGGAGATGGGGTACGTGGGGTTGATGGAGATGGGGTAGGTGCGGTTGATGGAGATGGGGTAGGTGGGGTTGATGGAGATGGGTTCGCGAGGTTGATGGAGATGGGGTAAGTGGGGTTGATGGAGATGGGGTAGGTCGGGTTGATGGAGATGGGGTAGGTGCGGTTGATGGAGATGGGGTGGGGTTGATGGAGATGGGGTAGGTGGGGTTGATGGAGATGGGGTAGGTGCGGTTGATGGAGATGGGGTGGGGTTGATGGAGATGGGGTAGGTGGGGTTGATGGAGATGGGGTAGGTGGGGTTGATGGAGATGGGGTTGGTGGGGTTGATGGAGATGGGGTAGGTGGGGTTGATGGAGATGGGGTAGGTGAGGTTGATGGAGATGGGGTAGGTGGGGTTGATGGAGATGGGGTAGGTGAGGTTGATGGAGATGGGGTAGGTGGGGTTGATGGAGATGGGGTAGGTGAGGTTGATGGAGATGGGGTAGGTGGGGTTGATGGAGATGGGGTAGGTGGGGTTGATGGAGATGGGGTAGGTGGGGTTGATGGAGATGGGGTAGGTGGGGTTGATGGAGATGGGGTAGGTGGGGTGATGGAGATGGGGTAGGTGAGGTTGATGGAGATGGGGTAGGTGGGGTTGATGGAGATGGGGTAGGTGAGGTTGATGGAGATGGGGTGGTGGGGTTGATGGAGATGGGGTAGGTGGGGTTGATGGAGATGGGGCAGCTGGGGTTCATGGAGATGGGGTAGGTGGGGTTGATGGAGATGGGGTGGGGTTGATGGAGATGGGGTAGGTGGGGTTGATGGAGATGGGGTAGGTGGGGTTGATGGCGATGGGGTAGGTGGGGTTGATGGAGATGGGGTAGGTGAGGTTGATGGAGATGGGGTAGGTGGGGTTGATGGAGATGGGGGCTAGGTGGGGTTGATGGAGATGGGGTAGGTGGGGTTGATGGAGATGGGGTGCGCGAGGTTGATGGAGATGGGGTAGGTGGGGTTGATGGAGATGGGGTAGGTGGGGTTGATGGAGATGGGGTGGGTGATGTTGATGGAGATGGGGTAGGTGGGGTTGATGGAGATGGGGTAGGTGAGGTTGATGGAGATGGGGTAGGTGGGGTTGATGGAGATGGGGTAGGTGAGGTTGATGAAGATGGTGTAGGTGGGGTTGATGGAGATGGGGTCGGTGGTGTTGATGGAGATGGGGTAGGTGGGGTTGATGGAGATGGGGTAGGTGAGGTTGATGGAGATGGGGTAGGTGGGTTTGATGGAGATGGGGTAGGTGAGGTTGATGGAGATGGGGGAGGTGGGGTTGATGGAGTTGGGGTAAGTGGGGTTGATGGAGATGGGGAAGGTGGGGTTGATGGAGATGGGGTTGGTGGGGTTGATGGAGATGGGGTACGTGAGGTTGATGGAGATGGGGTAGGTGGGGTTGATGGAGTTGGGTTAGTTGGGGTTGATGGAGATGGGGTAGGTGGGGTTGATGGAGATGGGGTAGGTGGGGTTGATGGAGATGGGGTAGGTGGGGTTGATGGAGTTGGGGTAGGTGGGGTTGATGGAGATGGGGTAGGTGAGGTTGATGGAGATGGGGTAGGTGGGGTTGATGGAGATGGGGTAGGTGGGGTTGATGGAGTTGGTGTAGGTGGGGTTGATGGAGATGGGGTAGGTGAGGTTGATGGAGATGGGGTAGGTGAGGTTGATGGAGATGGGGTAGGTGGGGTCGATGGAGATGGGGTACGTGAGGTTGATGGAGATGGGGTACGTGGGTTTGATGGAGATGGGGTAGGTGGGGTTGATGGAGATGGGGTAGTTGAGGTTGATGGAGATGGGGTAGGTGGGGTTGATGGAGATGGGGTACGCGAGGTTGATGGAGATGGGGTAGGTGGGGTTGATGGAGATGGGGTAGGTGGGGTTGATGGAGATGGGGTGGGTGAGGTTGATGGAGATGGGGTAGGTGGGGTTGATGGAGATGGGGTAGGTGAGGTTGATGGAGATGGGGTAGGTGGGGTTGATGGAGATGGGGTAGGTGAGGCTGATGGAGATGGGGTAGGTGGGGTTGATGGAGTTGGGGTAGGTGGGGTTGATGGAGATGGGGCAGGTGGGGTTGGTGGAGATGGGGGAGGTGGGATTGATGGAGATCGGGGAGGTGGGGTTGATGGAGTTGGGGTAGGTGGGGTTGATGGAGATGGGGTAGGTGAGGTTGATGGAGATGGGGTAGGTGGGGTTGATCGAGTTGGGGTAGGTGGGGTTGATGGAGATGGGGTAGGTGAGGTTGATGGAGGTGGGGTTGATGGAGATGGGGTAGGTGGGGTTGATGGAGATGGGGTACGTGAGGTTGATGGAGATGGGGTAGGTGGGGTTGATGGAGATGGGGTACACGATGTTGATGGAGATGCGGTAGGTGGGGTTGATGGAGATGGGGTAGGTGGGGTTGATGGAGATGGCGTAGGTGGGGTTGATGGAGATGGGGTAGGTGAGGTTGATGTAGGTGGGGTTGATGGAGATGGGGTAGCTGGAGTTGATGGAGATGGGGCAGCTGGGGTTGATGGAGATGGGGTAGGTGGGGTTGATGGAGATAGGGTGGGGTTGATGGAGATGGGGTAGGTGGGGTTGATGGAGATGGGGTAGGTGGGGTTGTTGGCGACGGGGTTGGTGGGGTTGATGGAGATGGGGTAGGTGGGGTTGATGGAGATGGGGTAGGTGGGGTTGATGGCGATGGGGTAGGTGGGGTTGATGGAGATGGGGTGGGTGATGTTGATGGAGATGGGGTAGGTGGGGTTGATGGAGATGGGGTAGGTGAGGTTGATGGAGATGGGGTAGGTTGGGTTGATGGAGATGGGGTAGGTGAGGTTGATGGAGATGGGGTAGGTGCGGTTGATGCAGATGGGGTAGGTGGGGTTGATGGAGATGGCGTAGGTGGGGTTGATGGAGATGGGGTAGGTGAGGTTGATGTAGGTGGGGTTGATGGACATGGGGTAGGTGGGGTTGATGGAGATGGGGCAGCTGGGGTTGATGGAGATGGGGTAGGTGTGGTTGATGGAGATGGGGTGGGGTTGATGGAGATGGGGTAGGTGGGGTTGATGGAGATGGGGTAGGTGGGGTTGATGGGGTAGGTGGGGTTGATGGAGATGGGGTAGGTGGGGTTGATGGGGATGGGGTAGGTGGGGTTGATGGGGATGGGGTAGGTGGGGTTGATCGAGTTGGGGTAGGTGGGGTTGATGGAGATGGGGTAGGTGGGGTTGATGGTGATGGGGTAGGTGGGGTTGATGGAGATGGGGTAGGTGGGGTTGATGGAGATCGGGTAGGTGGGGTTGATGGAGATCGAGTAGGTGGGGTTGATGGAGATGGGGTACGCGATGTTGATGGAGATGGGGTAGGTGGGTTTGATGGAGATGGTGTAGGTGGGGTTGATGGAGATGGCGTAGGTGGGGTTGATGGAGATGGGGTAGGTGAGGTTGATGTAGGTGGGGTTGATGGAGATGGGGTAGGTGGGGTTGATGGAGATGGGGCAGCTGGGGTTGATGGAGATGGGGTAGGTGGGGTTGATGGAGATGGGGTGGGGTTGATGGAGATGGGGTAGGTGGGGTTGATGGAGATGGGGTAGGTGGGGTTGATGGCGATGGGGTTGGTGGGGTTGATGGAGATGGGGTAGGTGGGGTTGATGGAGATGGGGTAGGTGGGGTTGATGGAGATGGGGTAGGTGGGGTTGATGGAGATGGGGTAGGTGAGGTTGATGGAGATGGGGTAGGTGGGGTTGATGGAGATGGGGTAGGTGGGGTTGATGGAGATGGGGCAGCTGGGGTTGATGGAGATGGGGTAGGTGGGGTTGATGGAGATGGGGTTGAGTTGATGGAGATGGGGTAGGTGGGGTTGATGGAGATGGGGTAGGTGGGGTTGATGGCGATGGGGTAGGTGGGGTTGATGAACATGGGGTAGGTGAGGTTGATGGAGATGGGGTACGTGGGGTTGATGGAGATGGGGTAGGTGGGGTTGATGGAGATGGGGTAGGTGGGGTTGATGGAGATGGGGTACGCGAGGTTGATGGAGATGGGGTAGGTGGGGTTGATGGAGATGGGGTACACGATGTTGATGGAGATGCGGTAGGTGGGGTTGATGGAGATGGGGTAGGTGGGGTTGATGGAGATGGCGTAGGTGGGGTTGATGGAGATGGGGTAGGTGAGGTTGATGTAGGTGGGGTTGATGGAGATGGGGTAGCTGGAGTTGATGGAGATGGGGTAGGTGGGGTTGATGGAGATGGGGTGGGGTTGATGGAGATGGGGTAGGTGGGGTTGATGGAGATGGGGTAGGTGGGGTTGTTGGCGACGGGGTTGGTGGGGTTGATGGAGATGGGGTAGGTGGGGTTGATGGAGAGGGGGTAGGTGGGGTTGATGGCGATGGGGTAGGTGGGGTTGATGGAGATGGGGTGGGTGATGTTGATGGAGATGGGGTAGGTGGGGTTGATGGAGATGGGGTAGGTGAGGTTGATGGAGATGGGGTAGGTTGGGTTGATGGAGATGGGGTAGGTGAGGTTGATGGAGATGGGGTAGGTGGGGTTGATGGAGATGGGGTAGGTGGGGTTGATGGAGATGGCGTAGGTGGGGTTGATGGAGATGGGGTAGGTGAGGTTGATGTAGGTGGGGTTGATGGAGATGGGGTAGGTGGGGTTGATGGAGATGGGGCAGCTGGGGTTGATGGAGATGGGGTAGGTGGGGTTGATGGAGATGGGGTGGGGTTGATGGAGATGGGGTAGGTGGGGTTGATGGAGATGGGGTAGGTGGGATTGATGGGGTAGGTGGGGTTGATGGAGATGGGGTAGGTGGGGTTGATGGGGATGGGGTAGGTGTGGTTGATGGGGATGGGGTAGGTGGGGTTGATCGAGTTGGGGTAGGTGGGGTTGATGGAGATGGGGTAGGTGGGGTTGATGGTGATGGGGTAGGTGGGGTTGATGGAGATGGGGTAGGTGGGGTTGATGGAGATCGGGTAGGTGGGGTTGATGGAGATCGAGTAGGTGGGGTTGATGGAGATGGGGTACGCGATGTTGATGGAGATGGGGTAGGTGGGTTTGATGGAGATGGTGTAGGTGGGGTTGATGGAGATGGCGTAGGTGGGGTTGATGGAGATGGGGTAGGTGAGGTTGATGAAGGTGGGGTTGATGGAGATGGGGTAGGTGGGGTTGATGGAGATGGGGCAGCTGGGGTTGATGGAGATGGGGTAGGTGGGGTTGATGGAGATGGGGTGGGGTTGATGGAGATGGGGTAGGTGGGGTTGATGGAGATGGGGTAGGTGGGGTTGATGGCGATGGGGTTGGTGGGGTTGATGGAGATGGGGTAGGTGGGGTTGATGGAGATGGGGTAGGTGGGGTTGATGGAGATGGGGTAGGTGGGGTTGATGGAGATGGGGTAGGTGAGGTTGATGGAGATGGGGTAGGTGGGGTTGATGGAGATGGGGTAGGTGGGGTTGATGGAGATGGGGCAGCTGGGGTTGATGGAGATGGGGTAGGTGGGGCTGATGGAGATGGGGTTGAGTTGATGGAGATGGGGTAGGTGGGGTTGATGGAGATGGGGTAGGTGGGGTTGATGGCGATGGGGTAGGTGGGGTTGATGAACATGAGGTAGGTGAGGTTGATGGAGATGGGGTACGTGGGGTTGATGGAGATGGGGTAGGTGGGGTTGATGGAGATGGGGTAGGTGGGGTTGATGGAGATGGGGTACGCGAGGTTGATGGAGATGGGGTAGGTGGGGTTGATGGAGATGGGGTAGGTGGGGTTGATGGAGATGGGGTAGGTGCGGTTGATGGAGATGGGGTGGGGTTGATGGAGATGGGGTAGGTGGGGTTGATGGAGATGGGGTAGGTGCGGTTGATGGAGATGGGGTGGGGTTGATGGAGATGGGGTAGGTGGGGTTGATGGAGATGGTGTAGTTGGGGTTGATGGAGATGGGGTTGGTGGGGTTGATGGAGATGGGGTAAGTGGGGTTGATGGAGATGGGGTAGGTGAGGTTGATGGAGATGGGGTAGGTGGGGTTGATGGAGATGGGGTAGGTGAGGTTGATGGGGTAGGTGGGGTTGATGGAGATGGGGTAGGTGAGGTTGATGGAGATGGGGTAGGTGGGGTTGTTGGAGCTGGGGTAGGTGGGGTTGATGGAGATGGGGTAGTTGGGGTTGATGGAGATGGGGCAGCTGGGGTTCATGGAGATGGGGTAGGTGGGGTTGATGGTGATGGGGTAGGTGGGGTTGATGGAGATGGGGGAGGTGGGGTTGATGGAGATGGGGTAGGTGGGGTTGATGGAGATGGGGTAGGTGGGGTTGATGGAGATGGGGTAGGTGAGGTTGATGGAGATGGGGTAGGTGGGGTTGATGGAGATGGGGTAGGTGAAGTTGATGGAGATGGGGTTGGTGGGGTTGATGGAGATGGGGTAGTTGGGGTTGATGGAGATGGGGCAGCTGGGGTTCATGGAGATGGGGTAGGTGGGGTTGATGGAGATGGGGTGGGGTTGATGGCGATGGGGTAGGTGGGGTTGATGGAGATGGGGTAGGTGAGGTTGATGGAGATGGGGTAGGTGGGGTTGATGAAGATGGGGTAGGTGGGGTTGATGGAGATGGGGTAGGTGGGGTTGATGGAGATGGGGTACGCGAGGTTGATGGAGATGGGGTAGGTGGGGTTGATGGAGATGGGGTAGGTGGGGTTGATGGAGATGGGGTGGGTGATGTTGATGGAGATGGGGTAGGTGGGGTTGATGGAGATGGGGTAGGTGAGGTTGATGGAGATGGGGTAGGTGGGGTTGATGGAGATGGGGTAGGTGAGGTTGATGAAGATGGGGTAGGTGGGGTTGATGGAGATGGGGTCGGTGGTGTTGATGGAGATGGGGTAGGTGGGGTTGATGGAGATGGGGTAGGTGAGGTTGATGGAGATGGGGTAGGTGGGTTTGATGGAGATGGGGTAGGTGAGGTTGATGGAGATGGGGGAGGTGGGGTTGATGGAGTTGGGGTAAGTGGGGTTGATGGAGATGGGGAAGGTGGGGTTGATGGAGATGGGGTTGGTGGGGTTGATGGAGATGGGGTACGTGAGGTTGATGGAGATGGGGTAGGTGTTGTTGATGGAGTTGGGTTAGTTGGGGTTGATGGAGATGGGGTAGGTGGGGTTGATGGAGATGGGGTAGGTGGGGTTGATGGAGATGGGGTAGGTGGGGTTGATGGAGTTGGGGTAGGTGGGGTTGATGGAGATGGGGTAGGTGAGGTTGATGGAGATGGGGTAGGTGGGGTTGATGGAGATGGGGTAGGTGGGGTTGATGGAGTTGGGGTAGGTGGGGTTGATGGAGATGGGGTAGGTGAGGTTGATGGAGATGGGTTAGGTGAGGTTGATGGAGATGGGGTAGGTGGGGTCGATGGAGATGGGGTACGTGAGGTTGATGGAGATGGGGTACGTGGGGTTGATGGAGATGGGGTCGGTGGGGTTGATGGAGATGGGGTAGGTGAGGTTGATGGAGATGGGGTAGGTGAGGTTGATGGAGATGGGGTACGCGAGGTTGATGGAGATGGGGTAGGTGGGGTTGATGGAGATGGGGTAGGTGGGGTTGATGGAGATGGGGTAGGTGGGGTTGATGGAGATGGGGTGGGTGAGGTTGATGGAGATGGGTTAGGTGGGGTTGATGGAGATGGGGTAGGTGAGGTTGATGGAGATGGGGTAGGTGGGGTTGATGGAGTTGGGGTAGGTGGGGTTGATGCAGATGGGGTAGGAGGGGTTGATGGAGATGGGGTTGGTGGGGTTGATGGAGAAGGGGTAGGTGAGGTTGATGGAGATGGGGTAGGTGGGGTTGATGGAGTTGGGGTAGGTGGGGTTGATGGAGATGGGGCAGGTGGGGTTGGTGGAGATGGGGTAGGTGGGATTGATGGAGATGGGGTAGGTGGGGTTCATGGAGTTGGGGTAGGTGGGGTTGATGGAGATGGGGTAGGTGAGGTTGATGGAGATGGGGTAGGTGGGGTTGATGGGGATGGGGTAGGTGGGGTTGATCGAGTTGGGGTAGGTGGGGTTGATGGAGATGGGGTAGGTGAGGTTGATGGAGATGGGGTAGGTGGGGTTGATGGAGATGGGGTAGGTGGGGTTGATGGAGATGGGGTAGGTGGGGTTGATGGAGATGGGGTACGTGAGGTTGATGGAGATGGGGTAGGTGGGGTTGATGGAGATGGGGTAGGTGGGGTTGATGGAGATCGGGTAGGTGGGGTTGATGGAGATCGGGTACGCGATGTTGATGGAGATGCGGTAGGTGGGGTTGATGGAGATGGGGTAGGTGGGGTTGATGGAGATGGCGTAGGTGGGGTTGATGGAGATGGGGTAGGTGAGGTTGATGTAGGTGGGGTTGATGGAGATGGGGTAGCTGGAGTTGATGGAGATGGGGCAGCTGGGGTTGATGGAGATGGGGTAGGTGGGGTTGATGGAGATGGGGTGGGGTTGATGGAGATGGGGTAGGTGGGGTTGATGGAGATGGGGTAGGTGGGGTTGATGGCGACGGGGTTGGTGGGGTTGATGGAGATGGGGTAGGTGGGGTTGATGGAGATGGGGTAGGTGGGGTTGATGGAGATGGGGTAGGTGGGGTTGATGGAGATGGGGTGGGTGATGTTGATGGAGATGGGGTCAGTGGGGTTGATGGAGATGCGGTAGGTGAAGTTGATGGAGATGGGGTAGGTGGGGTTGATGGAGATGGGGGAGGTGAGTTTGATGGAGATGGGGTAGGTGGGGTTGATGGAGATGGGGCAGGTGAGGTTGATGGAGATGGGGTAGGTGGGGTTGATGGAGCTGGGGTAGGTGAGGTTGATGGAGATGGGGTAGGTGGGGTTGATGGAGATGGGGTAGGTGAGGTTGATGGCGATGGGGTAGGTGGGGTTGATGGAGTTGGGGTAGGTGGGGTTGATGGAGATGGGGAAGGTGGGGTTGATGGCGACGGGGTTGGTGGGGTTGATGGAGATGGGGTACGTGAGGTTGATGGAGATGGGGTAGGTGGGGTTGATGGAGTTGGGTTAGGTGGGGTTGATGGAGATGGGGTAGGTGGGGTTGATGGAGATGGGGTAGGTGGGGTTGATGGAGATGGGGTAGGTGGGGTTGATGGAGTTGGGGTAGGTGGGGTTGATGGAGATGGGGTAGGTGAGGTTGATGGAGATGGGGTAGGTGGGGTTGATGGAGATGGGGTAGGTGGGGTTGATGGAGTTGGGGTAGGTGGGGTTGATGGAGATGGGGTAGGTGAGGTTGATGGTGATGGGGTAGGTGGGGTTGATGGAGATGGGGTAGGTGGGGTCGATGGAGATGGGGTACGTGAGGTTGATGGAGATGGGGTACGTGGGGTTGATGGAGATGGGGTAGGTGGGGTTGATGGAGATGGGGTAGGTGAGGTTGATGGAGATGGGGCAGGTGGGGTTGATGGAGATGGGGCACGCGAGGTTGATGGAGATGGGGTAGGTGGGGTTGATGGAGATGGGGTAGGTGGGGTTGATGGAGATGGGGTGGGTGAGGTTGATGCAGTATGTGGGGTTGATGGAGATGGGGTAGGTGAGGATGATGGAGATGGGGTAGGTGGGGTTGATGCAGATGGGGTACGCGAGGTTGATGGAGATGGGGTAGGTGGGGTTGATGGGGGAGGTGGGGTTGATGGAGATGGGGTAGGTGGGGTTGATGGGGATGGGGTAGGTGGGGTTGATGGGGATGGGGTAGGTGGGGTTGATCGAGTTGGGGTAGGTGGGGTTGATGGAGATGGGGTAGGTGGTGTTGATGGAGATGGGGTAGGTGGGGTTGATGGAGATGGGGTAGCTGGGGTTGATGGAGATGGGGTAGGTGGGGTTGATGGAGATGGGGTACGTGATGTTGATGGAGATGGGGTAGGTGGGGTTGATGGAGATGGTGTAGGTGGGGTTGATGGAGATGGCGTAGGTGGGGTTGATGGAGATGGGGTAGGTGAGGTTGATGTCGGTGGGGTTGATGGAGATGGGGCAGGTGGGGTTGATGGAGATGGGGCAGCTGGGGTTGATGGAGATGGGGTAGGTGGGGTTGATGGAGATGGGGTGGGGTTGATGGAGATCGGGTAGGTGGGGTTGATGGAGATGGGGTAGGTGGGGTTGATGGCGATGGGGTTGGTGGGGTTGATGGAGATGGGGTAGGTGGGGTTGATGGAGATGGGGTAGGTGGGGTTGAAGGAGATGGGGTAGGTGGGGTTGATGGAGATGGGGTACGTGAGGTTGATGGAGATGGGGTAGGTGGGGTTGATAGAGATGGGGTAGGTGAGGTTGATGGAGATGGGGTAGGTGGGGTTGATGGAGATGGGGTAGCTGGGGTTGATGGAGATGGGGTAGGTGAGGTTGATGGAGATGGGGTTGGTGAGGTTGATGGAGATCGGGTAGGTGGGGTTGATGGAGATGGGGTAGGTGGGGTTGATGGAGATGGGGTAGGTGGGGTTGATGGAGATGGGGTAGGTGGGGTTGATGGAGATGGTGTAGGTGAGGTTGATGGAGATGGGGTAGGTGAGGTTGATGGAGATGGGGTACGCGAGGTTGATGGAGATTGGGTAGGTGGGGTTGATGGAGATGGGGTAGGTGGGGTTGATGGAGATGGTGTGGGTGATGTTGATGGAGATGGGGTAGGTGGGGTTGATGGAGATGCGGTAGGTGAGGTTGATGGAGATGGGGTAGGTGGGGTTGATG
Organism: Somniosus microcephalus; assembly: GCF_052327205.1. Lineage (NCBI taxonomy): Eukaryota > Metazoa > Chordata > Chondrichthyes > Squaliformes > Somniosidae > Somniosus > Somniosus microcephalus. The sequence continues at coordinate 72,119,947 of NW_028225179.1, forward strand.
GTGATGGGGTAGGTGAGGTTGATGGAGATGGGGTAGGTGGGGTTGATGGAGATGGGGTAGGTGGTGTTGATGGAGATGGGGTAGGTGGGGTTGATGGTGATGGGGTAGGTGAGTTTGATGGAGATGGGGTAGGTGGGGTTGATGGAGATGGGGTAGGTGAGGTTGATGGAGATGGGGTAGGTGGGGTTGATGGAGTTGGGGGAGGTGGGGTTGATGGAGATGGGGTACGTGGGGTTGATGGAGATGGGGTTGGTGGGGTTGATGGAGATGGGGTACGTGAGGTTGATGGAGATGGGGTAGGTGGGGTTGATGGAGTTGGGGTAGGTGGGGTTGATGGAGCTGGTGTAGGTGGGGTTGATGGAGATGGGGTAGGTGGGGTTGATGGAGATGGGGTAGGTGGGGTTGATGGAGTCGGGGTAGGTGGGGTTGATGGAGATGGGGTAGGTGAGGTTGATGGAGATGGGGTAGGTGGGGTTGATGGAGATGGGGTAGGTGGGGTTGATGGAGATGGGGTTGGTGAGGTTGATGGAGATGGGGTTGGTGGGGCTGATGGAGATGGGGTAGGTGGGGTCGATGGAGATGGGGTACGTGAGGTTGATGGAGATGGGGTACGTGGGGTTGATGGAGATGGGGTAGGTGGGGTTGATGGAGATGGGGTAGGTGAGGTTGATGGAGATGGGGTAGGTGGGGTTGATGGAGATGGGGTACGCGAGGTTGATGGAGATGGGGTAGGTGGGGTTGATGGAGATGGGGTAGGTGGGGTTGATGGAGATGGGGTGGGTGAGGTTGATGGAGATGGGGTTGGTGGGGTTGATGGAGATGGGTTAGGTGAGGTTGATGGAGATGGGGTAGGTGGGGTTGATGGAGATGGGGTACGCGAGGTTGATGGAGATGGGGTAGGTGGGGTTGATGGAGATGGGGTAGGTGGGGTTGATGGAGATGGGGTAGGTGGGGTTGATGGAGATGGGGTAGGTGGGGTTGATGGAGATCGGATAGGTGAGGTTGATGGAGATGGGGTAGGTGGGGTTGATGGAGATGGGGTAGGTGAGGTTGATGGAGATGGGGAAGGTGGGGTTGATGGAGATGGGGTAGGTGGTGTTGATGGAGATGGGGTAGGTGGGGTTGATGGAGATGGGGTAGGTGAGGTTAATGGAGATGGGGTAGGTGGGGCTGATGGAGATGGGGTAGGTGAGGTTGATGGAGATGGGGTAGGTGGGGTTGATGGAGTTGGGGTAGGTGGGGTTGATGGAGATGGGGTAGGTGGGGTTGATGGAGTTGGGGTAGGTGGGGTTGATGTAGATGGGGTAGGTGGGGTTGATGGAGATGGGGTAGGTGGGGTTGATGGAGA
>NW_028225179.1:72121794-72139727 GCF_052327205.1 Somniosus microcephalus
AACCAAGTGACTCTGTACAGTTACAGTGAGTGATCCTTACCCTGAATAAACAGTGACTCTGTACAGTTACAGTGAGTGATCCTTACCCTGAATAAACAGTGACTCTGTACAGTTACACAGTGAGTGATCCTTACCCTGAATAAACAGTGACTCTGTACAGTTACACAGTGAGTGACCCTTACCCTGAATAAACAGTGACTCTGTACAGTTACAGTGAGTGACCCTTACCCTGAATAAACAGTGACTCTGTACAGTTACAGTGAGTGACCCCTTACCCTGAATAAACAGTGACTCTGTACAGTTACACAGTGAGTGACCCTTACCCTGAATAAACAGTGACTCTGTACAGTTACAGTGAGTGACCCTTACCCTGAATAAACAGTGACTCTGTACAGTTACACAGTGAGTGACCCTTACCCTGAATAAACAGTGACTCTGTACAGTTACACAGTGAGTGACCCTTACCCTGAATAAACAGTGACTCTGTACAGTTACACAGTGAGTGACCCTTACCCTGAATAAACAGTGACTCTGTACAGTTACAGTGAGTGACCCTTACCCTGAATAAACAGTGACTCTGTACAGTTACAGTGAGTGACCCTTACCCTGAATAAACAAGTGACTCTGTACAGTTACAGTGAGTGACCCTTACCCTGAATAAACAGTGACTCTGTACAGTTACACAGTGAGTGACCCTTACCCTGAATAAACAGTGACTCTGTACAGTTACACAGTGAGTGACCCTTACCCTGAATAAACAGTGACTCTGTACAGTTACAGTGAGTGATCCTTACCCTGAATAAACAGTGACTCTGTACAGTTACACAGTGAGTGACCCCTTACCCTGAATAAACAGTGACTCTGTACAGTTACACAGTGAGTGACCCTTACCCTGAATAAACAGTGACTCTGTACAGTTACACAGTGAGTGACCCTTACCCTGAATAAACAGTGACTCTGTACAGTTACAGTGAGTGACCCTTACCCTGAATAAACAGTGACTCTGTACAGTTACACAGTGAGTGACCCTTACCCTGAATAAACAGTGACTCTGTACAGTTACACAGTGAGTGACCCTTACCCTGAATAAACAGTGACTCTGTACAGTTACACAGTGAGTGACCCTTACCCTGAATAAACAGTGACTCTGTACAGTTACACAGTGAGTGACCCCTTACCCTGAATAAACAGTGACTCTGTACAGTTACACAGTGAGTGACCCTTACCCTGAATAAACAGTGACTCTGTACAGTTACACAGTGAGTGACCCTTACCCTGAATAAACAGTGACTCTGTACAGTTACACAGTGAGTGACCCTTACCCTGAATAAACAGTGACTCTGTACAGTTACAGTGAGTGACTCCTTACCCTGAATAAACAGTGACTCTGTACAGTTACACAGTGAGTGACCCTTACCCTGAATAAACAGTGACTCTGTACAGTTACAGTGAGTGACCCTTACCCTGAATAAACAGTGACTCTGTACAGTTACACAGTGAGTGACCCTTACCCTGAATAAACAGTGACTCTGTACAGTTACACAGTGAGTGACCCTTACCCTGAATAAACAGTGACTCTGTACAGTTACACAGTGAGTGACCCTTACCCTGAATAAACAGTGACTCTGTACAGTTACAGTGAGTGACCCTTACCCTGAATAAACAGTGACTCTGTACAGTTACACAGTGAGTGACCCTTACCCTGAATAAACAGTGACTCTGTACAGTTACACAGTGAGTGACCCTTACCCTGAATAAACAGTGAGTCTGTACAGTTACACAGTGAGTGACCCTTACCCTGAATAAACAGTGACTCTGTACAGTTACAGTGAGTGACCCTTACCCTGAATAAACAGTGACTCTGTACAGTTACACAGTGAGTGACCCTTACCCTGAATAAACAGTGACTCTGTACAGTTACACAGTGAGTGACCCTTACCCTGAATAAACAGTGACTCTGTACAGTTACAGTGAGTGACCCTTACCCCTGAATAAACAGTGACTCTGTACAGTTACACAGTGAGTGACCCTTACCCTGAATAAACAGTGAGTCTGTACAGTTACACAGTGAGTGACCCTTACCCTGAATAAACAGTGACTCTGTACAGTTACAGTGAGTGACCCTTACCCTGAATAAACAGTGACTCTGTACAGTTACAGTGAGTGACCCTTACCCTGAATAAACAGTGACTCTGTACAGTTACACAGTGAGTGACCCTTACCCTGAATAAACAGTGACTCTGTACAGTTACAGTGAGTGACCCTTACCCTGAATAAACAGTGACTCTGTACAGTTACACAGTGAGTGACCCTTACCCTGAATAAACAGTGACTCTGTACAGTTAGACAGTGAGTGACCCTTACCCTGAATAAACAGTGACTCTGTACAGTTACACAGTGAGTGACCCTTACCCTGAATAAACAGTGACTCTGTACAGTTACACAGTGAGTGACCCTTACCCTGAATAAAGCAGTGACGTCTGTACAGTTACACAGTGAGTGACCCTTACCCTGAATAAACAGTGACTCTGTACAGTTACACAGTGAGTGACCCTTACCCTGAATAAACAGTGACTCTGTACAGTTACACAGTGAGTGACCCTTACCCTGAATAAACAGTGACTCTGTACAGTTACACAGTGAGTGACCCTTACCCTGAATAAACAGTGACTCTGTACAGTTACACAGTGAGTGACCCTTACCCTGAATAAACAGTGACTCTGTACAGTTACACAGTGAGTGACCCTTACCCTGAATAAACAGTGACTCTGTACAGTTACACAGTGAGTGAGCCCTTACCCTGAATAAACAGTGACTCTGTACAGTTACACAGTGAGTGACCCTTACCCTGAATAAACAGTGACTCTGTACAGTTACAGTGAGTGACCCTTACCCTGAATAAACAGTGACTCTGTACAGTTACACAGTGAGTGACCCTTACCCTGAATAAACAGTGACTCTGTACAGTTACAGTGAGTGACCCTTACCCTGAATAAACAGTGACTCTGTACAGTTACAGTGAGTGACCCTTACCCTGAATAAAACAGTGACTCTGTACAGTTAAACAGTGAGTGACCCTTACCCTGAATAAACAGTGACTCTGTACAGTTACAGTGAGTGACCCTTACCCTGAATAAACAGTGACTCTGTACAGTTACACAGTGAGTGACCCTTACCCTGAATAAACAGTGACTCTGTACAGTTACACAGTGAGTGACCCTTACCCTGAATAAACAGTGACTCTGTACAGTTACACAGTGAGTGACCCTTACCCTGAATAAACAGTGACTCTGTACAGTTACACAGTGAGTGACCCTTACCCTGAATAAACAGTGACTCTGTACAGTTACACAGTGAGTGACCCTTACCCTGAATAAACAGTGACTCTGTACAGTTACAGTGAGTGACCCTTACCCTGAATAAACAGTGACTCTGTACAGTTACACAGTGAGTGACCCTTACCCTGAATAAACAGTGACTCTGTACAGTTACACAGTGAGTGACCCTTACCCTGAATAAACAGTGACTCTGTACAGTTACAGTGAGTGACCCTTACCCTGAATAAACAGTGACTCTGTACAGTTACAGTGAGTGACCCTTACCCTGAATAAACAGTGACTCTGTACAGTTACACAGTGAGTGACCCTTACCCTGAATAAACAGTGACTCTGTACAGTTACACAGAGAGTGACCCTTACCCTGAATAAACAGTGACTCTGTACATTTACACAGTGAGTGACCCTTACCCTGAATAAACAGTGACTCTGTACAGTTACACAGAGAGTGATCCTTACCCTGAATAAACAGTGACTCTGTACAGTTACAGTGAGTGACCCTTACCCTGAATAAACAGCGACTCTGTACAGTTACAGTGAGTGACCCTTACCCTGAATAAACAGTGACTCTGTACAGTTACACAGTGAGTGACACTTACCCTGAATAAACAGTGACTCTGTACAGTTACAGCGAGTGACCCTTACCCTGAATAAACAGTGACTCTGTACAGTTACAGTGAGTGACCCTTACCCTGAATAAACAGTGACTCTGTACAGTTACACAGTGAGTGACCCTTACCCTGAATAAACAGTGACTCTGTACAGTTACAGTGAGTGACCCTTACCCTGAATAAACAGTGACTCTGTACAGTTACAGTGAGTGACACTTACTCTGAATAAACAGTGACTCTGTACAGTTACAGTGAGTGACCCTTACCCTGAATAAACAGTGACTCTGTACAGTTACACAGTGAGTGACCCTTACCCTGAATAAACAGTGACTCTGTACAGTTACAGTGAGTGACCCTTACCCTGAATAAACAGTGGACTCTGTACAGTTACAGTGAGTGACCCTTACCCTGAATAAACAGTGACTCTGTACAGTTACACAGTGAGTGACCCTTACCCTGAATAAACAGTGACTCTGTACAGTTACACAGTGAGTGACCCTTACCCTGAATAAACAGTGACTCTGTACAGTTACACAGCGAGTGACCCTTACCCTGAATAAACAGTGACTCTGTACAGTTACACAGTGAGTGACCCTTACCCTGAATAAACAGTGACTCTGTACAGTTACACAGCGAGTGACCCTTACCCTGAATAAACAGTGACTCTGTACAGTTACACAGTGAGTGAGCCTTACCCTGAATAAACAGTGACTCTGTACAGTTACAGTGAGTGACCCTTACCCTGAATAAACAGTGACTCTGTACAGTTACAGTGAGTGACCCTTACCCTGAATAAACCGTGACTCTGTACAGTTACACAGTGAGTGACCCTTACCCTGAATAAACAATGACTCTGTACAGTTAGTGAGTGACCCTTACCCTGAATAAACAGTGACTCTGTACAGTTACACAGTGAGTGACCCTTACCCTGAATAAACAGTGACTCTGTACAGTTACAGAGAGTGATCCTTACCCTGAATAAACAGTGACTCTGTACAGTTACAGTGAGTGACCCTGACCCTGAATAAACAGTGACTCTGTACAGTTACACAGTGAGTGAACCTTACCCTGAATAAACAGTGACTCTGTACAGTTACACAGTGAGTGACCCTTACCCTGAATAAACTGTGACTCTGTACAGTTACACAGTGAGTGACCCTTACCCTGAATAAACAGTGACTCTGTACAGTTACAGTGAGTGACCCTTACCCTGAATAAACAGTGACTCTGTACAGTTACAGTGAGTGACCCTTACCCTGAATAAACAGTGACTCTGTACAGTTACACAGTGAGTGACCCTTACCCTGAATAAACAGTGACTCTGTACAGTTACAGTGAGTGACCCTTACCCTGAATAAACAGTGACTCTGTACAGTTACACAGTGAGTGACCCTTACCCTGAATAAACAGTGACTCTGTACAGTTACACAGAGAGTGACCCTTACCCTGAATAAACAGTGACTCTGTACAGTTACACAGTGAGTGACCCTCACCCTGAATAAACAGTGACTCTGTACAGTTACAGTGAGTGACCCTTACCCTGAATAAACAGTGACTCTGTACAGTTACATTGAGTGACCCTTACCCTGAATAAACAGTGACTCTGTACAGTTACACAGTGAGTGACCCTCACCCTGAATAAACAGTGACTCTGTACAGTTACAGTGAGTGACCCTTACCCTGAATAAACAGTGACTCTGTACAGTTACAGTGAGTGACCCTTACCCTGAATAAACAGTGACTCTGTACAGTTACACAGTGAGTGACCCTCACCCTGAATAAACAGTGACTCTGTACAGTTACAGTGAGTGACCCTTACCCTGAATAAACAGTGACTCTGTACAGTTACAGTGAGTGACCCTTACCCTGAATAAACAGTGACTCTGTACAGTTACACAGTGAGTGACCCTTACCCTGAATAAACAGTGACTCTGTACAGTTACAGTGAGTGACCCTTACCCTGAATAAACAGTGACTCTGTACAGTTACAGTGAGTGACCCTTACCCTGAATAAACAGTGACTCTGTACAGTTACAGTGAGTGACCCTTACCCTGAATAAACAGTGACTCTGTACAGTTACAGTGAGTGACCTTACCCTGAATAAACAGTGACTCTGTACAGTTACAGTGAGTGACCCTTACCCTGAACAAACAGTGACTCTGTACAGTTACAGTGAGTGACCCTTACCCTGAATAAACAGTGACTCTGTACAGTTACACAGTGAGTGACCCTTACCCTGAATAAACAGTGACTCTGTACAGTTACACAGTGAGTGACCCTTACCCTGAATAAACAGTGACTCTGTACAGTTACACAGTGAGTGACCCCTTACACTGAATAAACAGTGACTCTGTACAGTTACACAGTGAGTGACCCTTACCCTGAATAAACAGTGACTCTGTACAGTTACACAGTGAGTGACCCTTACTCTGAATAAACAGTGACTCTGTACAGTTACAGTGAGTGACCCTTACCCTGAATAAACAGTGACTCTGTACAGTTACAGTGAGCGACCCTTACCCTGAATAAACAGTGACTCTGTACAGTTACACAGTGAGTGACCCTTACCCTGAATAAACAGTGACTCTGTACAGTTACACAGTGAGTGACCCTTACCCTGAATAAACAGTGACTCTGTACAGTTACACAGTGAGTGACCTTACCCTGAATAAACAGTGACTCTGTACAGTTACACTGAGTGACCCTTACCCTGAATAAACAGTGACTCTGTACAGTTACAGTGAATGACCCTTACCCTGAATAAACAGTGACTCTGTACAGTTACAGTGAGTGACCCTTACCCTGAATAAACAGTGACTCTGTACAGTTACACAGTGAGTGACCCTTACCCTGAATAAACAGTGACTCTGTACAGTTACAGTGAGTGATCCTTACCCTGAATAAACAGTGACTCTGTACAGTTACAGTGAGTGACCCTTACCCTGAATAAACAGTGACTCTGTACAGTTACACAGTGAGTGACCCTTACCCTGAATAAACAGTGACTCTGTACAGTTACACAGTGAGTGACCCTTACCCTGAATAAACAGTGACTCTGTACAGTTACACAGTGAGTGACCCTTACCCTGAATAAACAGTGACTCTGTACAGTTACACAGTGAGTGACCCTTACCCTGAATAAACAGTGACTCTGTACAGTTACACAGTGAGTGACCCTTACCCTGAATAAACAGTGATTCTGTACAGTTACAGTGAATGACCCTTACCCTGAATAAACAGTGACTCTGTACAGTTACAGTGAGTGACCCTTACCCTGAATAAACAGTGACTCTGTACAGTTACACAGTGAATGACCCTTACCCTGAATAAACAGTGACTCTGTACAGTTACACAGTGAGTGACCCTTACCCTGAATAAACAGTGACTCTGTACAGTTACAGTGAGTGACCCTTACCCTGAATAAACAGTGACTCTGTACAGTTACAGTGAGTGACCCTTACCCTGAATAAACAGTGACTCTGTACAGTTACAGTGAGTGATCCTTACCCTGAATAAACAGTGACTCTGTACAGTTACAGTGAGTGACCCTTACCCTGAATAAACAGTGACTCTGTACAGTTACAGTGAGTGACCCTTACCCTGAATAAACAGTGACTCTGTACAGTTACAGTGAGTGACCCTTACCCTGAATAAACAGTGACTCTGTACAGTTAGTGAGTGACCCTTACCCTGAATAAGCAGTGACTCTGTACAGTTACACAGTGAGTGACCCTTACCCTGAATAAACAGTGACTCTGTACAGTTACACAGTGAGTGACCCTTACCCTGAATAAACAGTGACTCTGTACAGTTACAGTGAGTGACCCTTACCCTGAATAAACAGTGACTCTGTACAGTTACACAGTGAGTGATCCTTACCCTGAATAAACAGTGACTCTGTACAGTTACACAGTGAGTGACCCTTACCCTGAATAAACAGTGACTCTGTACAGTTACACAGTGAGTGACCCTTACCCTGAATAAACAGTGACTCTGTACAGTTACACAGTGAGTGATCCTTACCCTGAATAAACAGTGACTCTGTACAGTTACAGTGAGTGACCCTTACCCTGAATAAACAGTGACTCTGTACAGTTACACAGTGAGTGACCCTTACCCTGAATAAACAGTGACTCTGTACAGTTACACAGTGAGTGACCCTTACCCTGAATAAACAGTGACTCTGTACAGTTACACAGTGAGTGACCCTTACCCTGAATAAACAGTGACTCTGTACAGTTACACAGTGAGTGACCCTTACCCTGAATAAACAGTGACTCTGTACAGTTACAGTGAGTGACCCTTACCCTGAATAAACAGTGACTCTGTACAGTTACAGTGAGTGACCCTTACCCTGAATAAACAGTGACTCTGTACAGTTACAGTGAGTGACCCTTACCCTGAATAAACAGTGACTCTGTACAGTTACACAGTGAGTGACCCTTACCCTGAATAAACAGTGACTCTGTACAGTTACACAGTGAGTGACCCTTACCCTGAATAAACAGTGACTCTGTACAGTTACAGTGAGTGACCCTACCCTGAAATAAACAGTGACTCTGTACAGTTACACAGTGAGTGACCCTTACCCTGAATAAACAGTGACTCTGTACAGTTACAGTGAGTGACCCTTACCCTGAATAAACAGTGACTCTGTACAGTTACTGTGAGTGAACCTTAACCTGAATAAACAGTGACTCTGTACAGTTACACAGTGAGTGACCCTTACCCTGAATAAACAGTGACTCTGTACAGTTACAGTGAGTGACCCTTACCCTGAATAAACAGTGACTCTGTACAGTTACACAGTGAGTGACCCTTACCCTGAATAAACAGTGACTCTGTACAGTTACAGTGAGTGGCCCTTACCCTGAATAAACAGTGACTCTGTACAGTTACAGTGAGTGACCCTTACCCTGAATAAACAGTGACTCTGTACAGTTACAGTGAGTGACCCTTACCCTGAATAAACAGTGACTCTGTACAGTTACAGTGAGTGACCCTTACCCTGAATAAACAGTGACTCTGTACAGTTACAGTGAGTGACCCTTACCCTGAATAAACAGTGACTCTGTACAGTTACACAGTGAGTGACCCTTACCCTGAATAAACAGTGACTCTGTACAGTTACAGTGAGTGACCCTTACCCTGAATAAACAGTGACTCTGTACAGTTACACAGCGAGTGACCCTTACCCTGAATAAACAGCGACTCTGTACAGTTACAGTGAGTGATCCTTACCCTGAATAAACAGTGACTCTGTACAGTTACAGTGAGTGACCCTTACCCTGAATAAACAGTGACTCTGTACAGTTACAGTGAGTGACTCTTACCCTGAATAAACAGTGACTCTGTACAGTTACAGTGAGTGACCCTTACCCTGAATAAACAGTGACTCTGTACAGTTACACAGTGAGTGACCCTTACCCTGAATAAATAGTGACTCTGTACAGTTACACAGTGAGTGACCCTTACCCTGAATAAACAGTGACTCTGTACAGTTACACAGTGAGTGACCATTACCCTGAATAAACAGTGACTCTGTACAGTTACACAGTGAGTGACCCTTACCCTGAATAAACAGTGACTCTGTACAGTTACACAGTGAGTGACCCTTACCCTGAATAAATAGTGACTCTGTACAGTTACACAGTGAGTGACCCTTACCCTGAATAAACAGTGACTCTGTACAGTTACACAGCGAGTGACCCTTACCCTGAATAAACAGTGACTCTGTACAGTTACAGTGAGTGACCCTTACCCTGAATAAACAGTGACTCTGTACAGTTACACAGTGAGTGACCCTTACCCTGAATAAACAGTGACTCTGTACAGTTACACAGTGAGTGATCCTTACCCTGAATAAACAGTGACTCTGTACAGTTACACAGTGAGTGACCCTTACCCTGAATAAACAGTGACTCTGTACAGTTACACAGTGAGTGACCCTTACCCTGACTAAACAGTGACTCTGTACAGTTACAGTGAGTGACCCTTACCCTGAATAAACAGTGAATCTGTACAGTTACAGTGAGTGACCCTTACCCTGAATAAACAGTGACTCTGTACAGTTACACAGTGAGTGACCCTTACCCTGAATAAACAGTGACTCTGTACAGTTACACAGTGAGTGACCCTTACCCTGAATAAACAGTGACTCTGTACAGTTACACAGTGAGTGACCCTTACCCTGAATAAACAGTGACTCTGTACAGTTACACAGTGAGTGACCCTTACCCTGAATAAACAGTGACTCTGTACAGTTACACAGTGAGTGACCCTTACCCTGAATAAACAGTGACTCTGTACAGTTACAGTGAGTGACCCTTACCCTGAATAAACAGTGAATCTGTACAGTTACAGTGAGTGACCCTTACCCTGAATAAACAGTGACTCTGTACAGTTACACAGTGAGTGACCCTTACCCTGAATAAACAGTGACTCTGTACAGTTACACAGTGAGTGACCCTTACCCTGAATAAACAGTGACTCTGTACAGTTACACAGTGAGTGACCCTTACCCTGAATAAACAGTGACTCTGTACAGTTACAGTGAGTGATCCTTACCCTGAATAAACAGTGACTCTGTACAGTTACAGTGAGTGATCCTTACCCTGAATAAACAGTGACTCTGTAGTTACAGTGAGTGACCCTTACCCTGAATAAACAGTGACTCTGTACAGTTACAGCGAGTGACCCTTACCCTGAATAAACAGTGACTCTGTACAGTTACACATTGAGTGACCCTTACCCTGAATAAACAGTGACTCTGTACAGTTACACAGTGAGTGACCCTTACCCTGAATAAACAGTGACTCTGTACAGTTACACAGTGAGTGACCCTTACCCTGAATAAACAGTGACTCTGTACAGTTACAGTGAGTGACCCTTACCCTGAATAAACAGTGACTCTGTACAGTTACACAGTGAGTGACCCTTACCCTGAATAAACAGTGACTCTGTACAGTTACAGTGAGTGACCCTTACCCTGAATAAACAGTGACTCTGTACAGTTACACAGTGAGTGACCCTTACCCTGAATAAACAGTGACTCTGTACAGTTACACAGTGAGTGACCCTTACCCTGAATAAACAGTGACTCTGTACAGTTACAGTGAGTGACCCTTACCCTGAATAAACAGTGACTCTGTACGGTTACACAGTGAGTGACCCTTACCCTGAATAAACAGTGACTCTGTACAGTTACACAGTGAGTGACCCTTACCCTGAATAAACAGTGACTCTGTACAGTTACAGTGAGTGACCCTTACCCTGAATAAACAGTGACTCTGTACAGTTACAGTGAGTGACCCTTACCCTGAATAAACAGTGACTCTGTACAGTTACAGTGAGTGACCCTTACCCTGAATAAACAGTGACTCTGTACAGTTACAGTGAGTGACCCTTACCCTGAATAAACAGTGACTCTGTACAGTTACACAGTGAGTGACCCTTACCCTGAATAAACAGTGACTCTGTACAGTTACAGTGAGTGACCCTTACCCTGAATAAACAGTGACTCTGTACAGTTACAGTGAGTGACCCTTACCCTGAATAAACAGTGACTCTGTACAGTTACAGTGAGTGACCCTTACCCTGAATAAACAGTGACTCTGTACAGTTACAGTGAGTGACCCTTACCCTGAATAAACAGTGACTCTGTACAGTTACAGTGAGTGACCCTTACCCTGAATAAACAGTGACTCTGTACAGTTACAGTGAGTGACCCTTACACTGAATAAACAGTGACTCTGTACAGTTACACCGTGAGTGACCCTTACCCTGAATAAACAGTGACTCTGTACAGTTACAGCGAGTGACCCTTACCCTGAATAAACAGTGACTCTGTACAGTTACACAGTGAGTGATCCTTACCCTGAATAAACAGTGACTCTGTACAGTTACACAGTGAGTGACCCTTACCCTGAATAAACAGTGACTCTGTACAGTTACACAGTGAGTGACCCTTACCCTGAATAAACAGTGACTCTGTACAGTTACAGTGAGTGACCCTTACCCTGAATAAACAGTGACTCTGTACAGTTACAGTGAGTGACCCTTACCCTGAATAAACAGTGACTCTGTACAGTTACAGCGAGTGACCCTTACCCTGAATAAACAGTGACTCTGTACAGTTACAGTGAGTGACCCTTACCCTGAATAAACAGTGACTCTGTACAGTTACACAGTGAGTGATCCTTACCCTGAATAAACAGTGACTCTGTACAGTTACAGCGAGTGACCCTTACCCTGAATAAACAGTGACTCTGTACAGTTACACAGTGAGTGACCCTTACCCTGAATAAACAGTGACTCTGTACAGTTACACAGTGAGTGACCCTTACCCTGAATAAACAGTGACTCTGTACAGTTACAGTGAGTGACCCTTACCCTGAATAAACAGTGACTCTGTACAGTTACACAGTGAGTGACCCTTACCCTGGATAAACAGTGACTCTGTACAGTTACAGTGAGTGACCCTTACCCTGGATAAACAGTGACTCTGTACAGTTACACAGTGAGTGACCCTTACCCTGAATAAACAGTGACTCTGTACGGTTACACAGTGAGTGACCCTTACCCTGAATAAACAGTGACTCTGTACAGTTACACAGTGAGTGACCCTTACCCTGAATAAACAGTGACTCTGTACAGTTACAGTGAGTGACCCTTACCCTGAATAAACAGTGACTCTGTACAGTTACAGTGAGTGACCCTTACCCTGAATAAACAGTGACTCTGTACAGTTACAGTGAGTGACCCTTACCCTGAATAAACAGTGACTCTGTACAGTTACACAGTGAGTGACCCTTACCCTGAATAAACAGTGACTCTGTACAGTTACAGTGAGTGACCCTTACCCTGAATAAACAGTGACTCTGTACAGTTACACAGTGAGTGACCCTTACCCTGAATAAACAGTGACTCTGCACAGTTACACAGTGAGTGACCCTTACCCTGAATAAACAGTGACTCTGTACAGTTACAGTGAGTGACCCTTACCCTGAATAAACAGTGACTCTGTACAGTTACACAGTGACCCTTACCCTGAATAAACAGTGACTCTGTACAGTTACAGTGAGTGACCCTTACCCTGAATAAACAGTGACTCTGTACAGTTACACAGTGAGTGACCCTTACCCTGAATAAACAGTGACTCTGTACAGTTACACAGTGACCCTTACCCTGAATAAACAGTGACTCTGTACAGTTACAGTGAGTGACCCTTACCCTGAATAAACAGTGACTCTGTACAGTTACACAGTGAGTGACCCTTACCCTGAATAAACAGTGACTCTGTACAGTTACACAGTGAATGGCCCTTACCCTGAATAAACAGTGACTCTGTACAGTTACAGTGAGTGACCCTTACCCTGAATAAACAGTGACTCTGTACAGTTACACAGTGAGTGACCCTTACCCTGAATAAACAGTGACTCTGTACAGTTACACAGTGAGTGATCCTTACCCTGAATAAACAGTGACTCTGCACAGTTACACAGTGAGTGACCCTTACCCTGAATAAACAGTGACTCTGTACAGTTACAGTGAGTGATCCTTACCCTGAATAAACAGTGACTCTGTACAGTTACACAGTGAGTGACACTTACCCTGAATAAACAGTGACTCTGTACAGTTACAGTGAGTGACCCTTACCCTGAATAAACAGTGACTCTGTACAGTTACAGTGAGTGACCCTTACCCTGAATAAACAGTGACTCTGTACAGTTACACAGTGAGTGACCCTTACCCTGAATAAACAGTGACTCTGTACAGTTACACAGTGAGTGACCCTTACCCTGAATAAACAGTGACTCTGTACAGTTACACAGTGAGTGACCCTTACCCTGAATAAACAGTGACTCTGTACAGTTACACAGTGAGTGACCCTTACCCTGAATAAACAGTGACTCTGTACAGTTACACAGTGAGTGACCCTTACCCTGAATAAACAGTGACTCTGTACAGTTACAGTGAGTGACCCTTACCCTGAATAAACAGTGACTCTGTACAGTTACAGTGAGTGACCCTTACCCTGAATAAACAGTGACTCTGTACAGTTACACAGTGAGCGACCCTTACCCTGAATAAACAGTGACTCTGTACAGTTACACAGTGAGTGACCCTTACCCGGAATAAACAGTGACTCTGTACAGTTACAGTGAGTGACCCTTACCCTGAATAAACAGTGACTCTGTACAGTTACAGTGAGTGACCCTTACCCTGAATAAACAGTGACTCTGTACAGTTACAGTGAGTGACCCTTACCCTGAATAAACAGTGACTCTGTACAGTTACACAGTGAGTGACCCTTACCCTGAATAAACAATGACTCTGTACAGTTACACAGTGAGTGACCCTTACCCTGAATAAACAGTGACTCTGTACAGTTACAGTGAGTGACCCTTACCCTGAATAAACAGTGACTCTGTACAGTTACACAGTGAGTGACCCTTACACTGAATAAACAGTGACTCTGTACAGTTACAGTGAGTGACCCTTACCCTGAATAAACAGTGACTCTGTACAGTTACAGTGAGTGACCCTTACCCTGAATAAACAGTGACTCTGTACAGTTACACAGTGAGTGACCCTTACCCTGAATAAACAGCGACTCTGTACAGTTACAGTGAGTGATTCTTACCCTGAATAAACAGTGACTCTGTACAGTTACAGTGAGTGACCCTTACCCTGAATAAACAGTGACTCTGTACAGTTACACAGTGAGTGACCCTTACCCTGAATAAACAGTGACTGTACAGTTACACAGCGAGTGACCCTTACCCTGAATAAACAGTGACTCTGTACAGTTACAGTGAGTGACCCTTACCCTGAATAAACAGTGACTCTGTACAGTTACAGTGAGTGACCCTTACCCTGAATAAACAGTGACTGTACAGTTACACAGTGAGTGACCCTTACCCTGAATAAACAGTGACTCTGTACAGTTACACAGTGAGTGACCCTTACCCTGAATAAACAGTGACTCTGTACAGGTACACAGTGAGTGACCCTTACCCTGAATAAACAGTGACTCTGTACAGTTACACAGTGAGTGACCCTTACCCTGAATAAACAGTGACTCTGTACAGTTACACAGTGAGTGACCCTTACCCTGAATAAACAGTGACACTGTACAGTTACAGTGAGTGACCCTTACCCTGAATAAACAGTGACTCTGTACAGTTACAGTGAGTGACCCTTACCCTGAATAAACAGTGACTCTGTGCAGTTACACAGTGAGTGACCCTTACCCTGAATAAACAGTGACTCTACAGTTACAGTGAGTGACCCTTACCCTGAATAAACAGTGACTCTGTACAGTTACAGTGAGTGACCCTTACCCTGAATAAACAGTGAATCTGTACAGTTACACAGTGAGTGACCCTCACCCTGAATAAACAGTGACTCTGTACAGTTACACAGTGAGTGACCCTTACCCTGAATAAACAGTGACTCTGCACAGTTACAGTGAGTGACCCTTACCCTGAATAAACAGTGACTCTGTACAGTTACAGTGAGTGACCCTTACCCTGAATAAACAGTGACTCTGTACAGTTACACAGTGAGTGACCCTTACCCTGAATAAACAGTGACTCTGCACAGTTACAGTGAGTGACCCTTACCCTGAATAAACAGTGACTCTGTACAGTTACAGTGAGTGACCCTTACCCTGAATAAACAGTGACTCTGTACAGTTACACAGTGAGTGACCCTTCCCCTGAATAAACAGTGACTCTGTACAGTTACACAGTGAGTGACCCTTACCCTGAATAAACAGTGACTCTGTACAGATACACAGTGAGTGACCCTTACCCTGAATAAACAGTGACTCTGTACAGTTACAGTGAGTGACCCTTACCCTGAATAAACAGTGACTCTG
The DNA here is from genome assembly GCF_052327205.1 of Somniosus microcephalus. NCBI lineage: Eukaryota > Metazoa > Chordata > Chondrichthyes > Squaliformes > Somniosidae > Somniosus > Somniosus microcephalus. Next base: position 72,137,626 of record NW_028225179.1, read on the forward strand.
TACAGTTACAGTGAGTGACCCTTACCCTGAATAAACAGTGACTCTGTACAGTTACAGTGAGTGACCCTTACCCTGAATAAACAGTGACTCTGTACAGTTACAGTGAGTGACCCTTACCCTGAATAAACAGTGACTCTGTACAGTTACAGTGAGTGACCCTTACCCTGAATAAACAGTGACTCTGTACAGTTACACAGTGAGTGACCCTTACCCTGAATAAACAGTGACTCTGTACAGTTACAGTGAGTGACCCTTACCCTGAATAAACAGTGACTCTGTACAGTTACAGTGAGTGACCCTTACCCTGAATAAACAGTGACTCTGTACAGTTACACAGCGAGTGACCCTTACCCTGAATAAACAGTGACTCTGTACAGTTACAGTGAGTGACCCTTACCCTGAATAAACAGTGACTCTGTACAGTTACACAGTGAGTGACCCTTACCCTGAATAAACAGTGACTCTGTACAGTTACACAGTGAGTGACCCTTACCCTGAATAAACAGTGACTCTGTACAGTTACAGTGAGTGACCCTTACCCTGAATAAACAGTGACTGTACAGTTACAGTGAGTGACCCTTACCCTGAATAAACAGTGACTCTGTACAGTTACAGTGAGTGACCTTTACCCTGAATAAACAGTGACTGTACAGTTACAGTGAGTGACCCTTACCCTGAATAAACAGTGACTCTGTACAGTTACAGTGAGTGACCCTTACCCTGAATAAACAGTGACTCTGTACAGTTACACAGTGAGTGACCCTTACCCTGAATAAACAGTGACTCTGTACAGTTACACAGTGAGTGACCCTTACCCTGAATAAACAGTGACTCTGTACAGTTACACAGTGAGTGACCCTTACCCTGAATAAACAGTGACACTGTACAGTTACAGTGAGTGACCCTTACCCTGAATAAACAGTGACTCTGTACAGTTACACAGTGAGTGACCCTTACCCTGAATAAACAGTGACTCTGTACAGTTACACAGCGAGTGACCCTTACCCTGAATAAACAGTGACTCTGTACAGTTACACAGTGAGTGACCCTTACCCTGAATAAACAGTGACTCTGTACAGTTACAGTGAGTGACCCTTACCCTGAATAAACAGTGACTCTGTACAGTTACACAGTGAGTGACCCTTACCCTGAGTAAACAGTGACTCTGTACAGTTACAGTGAGTGACCCTTACCCTAAATAAACAGTGACTCTGTACAGTTACAGTGAGTGACCCTTACCCTGGATAAACAGTGACTCTGTACAGTTACACAGTGAGTGACCCTTACCCTGAATAAACAGTGACTCTGTACAGTTACACAGTGAGTGACCCTTACCCTGAATAAACAGTGACTCTACAGTTACACAGTGAGTGACCCTTACCCTGAATAAACAGTGACTCTGTACAGTTACAGTGAGTGACCCTTACCCTGAATAAACAGTGACTCTGTACAGTTACACAGTGAGTGACCCTTACCCTGAATAAACAGTGACTCTGTACAGTTACAGTGATTGACCCTTACCCTAAATAAACAGTGACTCTGTACAGTTACACAGTGAGTGACCCTTACCCTGAATAAACAGTGACTCTGTACAGTTACAGTGAGTGACCCTTACCCTAAATAAACAGTGACTCTGTACAGTTACACAGTGAGTGACCCTTACCCTGAATAAACAGTGACTCTGTACAGTTACACAGTGAGTGACCCTTACCCTGAATAAACAGTGACTCTGTACAGTTACACAGTGAGTGACCCTTACCCTGAATAAACAGTGACTCTGTACAGTTACAGTGAGTGACCCTTACCCTGAATAAACAGTGACTCTGTACAGTTACACAGTGAGTGACCCTTACCCTGAATAAACAGTGACTCTGTACAGTTACACAGTGAGTGACCCTTACCCTGAATAAACAGTGACTCTGTACAGTTACACAGTGAGTGATCCTTACCCTGAATAAACAGTGACTCTGTACAGTTACACAGTGAGTGACCCTTACCCTGAATAAACAGTGACTCTGTACAGTTACAGTGAGTGACCCTTACCCTGAATAAACAGTGACTCTGTACAGTTACACAGTGAGTGACCCTTACCCTGAATAAAC